>NC_082642.1:133246390-133546760 GCF_028023285.1 Balaenoptera ricei
TCCCCAAAACAATGGAAGAGTGGATGCAAAACATCCTGTAAAGCAAGCATATCCTTGGTTCACTCTTTTGGGGAACAAGGACCAAGAGACTTTTCAAAGATAGGATATGTACAAGGCAGACATCTCAAAAAGAACCTTTACAAATACAGGTTTGAGACCTTTAAAAGCAATTGAAAATTCCTTTGCACTGCTTTACAGATATAATGAAGGATTTCTTCTGAGGCTGAAGAGTCATCACTGCTCATAGGGAAGAAAAGCTGTCTGTGTACAAATAAAAGTATAGGTATTTTAAGTATGATATGACACTGTTCAATGGAACTTTCTGTGGTGATGAAACTGTTCTCCATCTGCAGTGTCCAGTATGGTAGCCACTAGTCACATGCAGCTATTGAGCAATTGAAATATGGCTAATATGACCCAGGGAGTGAATTTTAAATTTTATTTAATTTTAAGTAGTTAAATTTTAAATTTATATAGCCATATGTGGTTAGTGGCAACTGGGATGGATACCCAGGTATAACCTGTTAAATAGTGCCTCTCCATCACTTTCCTATAAACATGACACTCCAGCCAAACCAGCAAAGAACTCCTACCCTTCTGCTGCTGACCTTTGCTGTGGCTGTTTTCCCAGCCAGGCACACACTCATGGTTTCTATTTCTTTAGGTCATTCCATACTTTATATGCCTAACTCATATCCCACTTCCGCTGGAAGGCTTCTATTTTCAGCCTAGCCTCTGAAGGCATCTATTGCTATATCAGTAATTGGGATAAATCATATGCAACTTTGTACTGATATTTATCTTTTAGAAAATGTTTAGAGTTTATCTTCAAGTAGAGTGTAGGCCTTTCTGGAGGAAGAAACAATTTATCACATCTCTTTAAGTTGTATCTAATCTTTGTATAAAAATGTTCAATGCAATTTTGTTAAAGATGAGGTCATCAGATGCTTTGGAGAAGCAGATGATGAAAATAAAAACATAAATCCACTAGAGCAAGGATGCCTGAAAGTAGAGAATCACTATGTAGAAAGAGATCACTGAAATATTTTAGAGTGAAGAGAGATCAAGAATTCATTTGGTGTTATATTTAGGCAAATAAAGTATTCTCCTTTCGTGGATGAGACAACCAAGTTCTAACGACACTGAATAATTTAACCAAGATCACATGCCAATGAAGGATGGAAGGGAAACTGGAACAAAGATCTCTGACATTTAGCAGTGTCTCCAGAGCATAATGCTAGAAAGACTGGAGAACTCTTAAGAAGAAAGAGAGAGGGGTCAGTAGAAAGAACAGGATAGAGAAAGGGAGATTCATGAAAAGAAATACAAGAGAAGCTTTATAATGGATATCCTTGGTCTGCTCAGATCACCAAAAAGCTAAGAGGTAATTTCCACAAAGTTAAAGAACTTCAAAATATCCTTCTAATTTTAAAAACTCCTAAGTTACCTGACTAGATTGAATGAACACAGGAATCCAGGCATAACAACTAGATATGCTTAAGATATCCTTCCATGTTTGATGGTCTCTTTCATCTGATGGAGCCTTGGGGTGCATGTTGCACTGCACATTTGCACGCCAGACTGCAGTGAACTGAGTGTGGTTGGGAAACCTTGCCACAGGAGAAAATATTGCCAGCATTTCCTATAAGATTTTGACATGAAAATTAGAGAAAGTGTTAGAAAAAAAAAATTGTCAACATTAAGCATGCAGCGCATCAAGGAGAAATCACACTCCTTCCTATCTTCTAGGCAATAGCAGCATCATAGAGAGAAGATAAAATTCAACATTGCATAAGCATAGTATAATCATCCCCATATACCCACTGGACTCATTTCTACAACTACATCAAAGCTATCCTATCAGATATGGCCCACTTCTTTTCATAGAATAGAGATAGCTAAAAGACAGAAGAAGAAAACTCTAAGGGAGATGGGTAGATAGATCCATGTTTCGAGAAAGGAGACTCAAGAATCAAAGAACTGTGCTATAGATGCCCTTGATTTGCTAAGAATACCCATAGGCTAAACAAAGCACTGATTAAAACATTTAGACTAAGGTATGGTTACTACACAAAGTCATTCTCAACCTTTAAATTGGGAGAATATGCTCAGTAATCCCTGAATGTAGCCAGTATTTGAATATTCTTACTGAATACCTGCAACATTGTACTAAGACCCCCAAATAGTAAGGCTACTTCACATGATGCCAAAGCCAGTGAGGTTTTCATGTGTTGCAGCCTATTTTTGCTCCTTCATAATAGATTGGGCAATTTTCAAGTCATTCCATAAGCGCTTGATAAAATGTCCAATCATCCTTGATGTGGATATGTCTGAAAAGCCAGACTTCAAAACCAAAAGAATATCTTGGGGCAGAATATACTTAAATGGATACGAAATGCCTTCATCTACCAAGAGGAGTCATTATTTAAGAGAACCAGCCTATGGATGGAATTGATGGAGAATAATTTCCAACGGAGAGTCAATGGAGAGTGAATATGTTAAAGAAAAAGTAAAAATAAAAATGTGACCAACTGAGGTGATCATGCCTGTGTACTGCAAATCTGTGCTTTTAGGACAAGTATTAGGATCATTTTGATAAAAGCATTAATAACACGTATTATATGCTTATAATAAGTGCCAAGGTACTTTGCTAAATCTTTTAAGGATTATTACATTTAATCCCTGAAATGATCTTAAATATGGATTATTTCTATTATTCTTATTTTATAGATGATGAAACTGAGGCAAAATAATTAGGTAAGTTGTCCATAGTGTATGGGAAGGAATGGGGCTAGGATTCAAAACCTGATAGGCTAACTCTAAGTACTCTTAACCACCATGCTATAATTTATATCTTGAATACATCAATACAATAATCTAATTTTTATCAAACTTAAATAATATACAAAGCCTTATTAGAGGAAAAAATCGTTTGAGATTCTCCATTTTGAGAAACACTACTTCAACACCTAAAGTCATGTTCTATGAAAGAAGCCATTATGGACTGAAAATTTGTATCCTTCCCCAAATTCATGTATTGAAGCTCCAACTTCCAGTGTGGCTGTATTTGGAGATAAAACCTCTAAGGAAGTAACTGAGGTTAATTAAATGAGGTCTTAAGTGTGGGGCCCTCATCCGATATGGTTAGTTATAGGAAAAGACACCACAGGGAGAAGGCCAGCTGCAAGTAAGGAGACCTCTTTGCAGAAATCCAATGGGCCAGCACCTTAATCTTAGACTTCTAGTTTCCAGAACTATGAGAAAATAAATATCTGTTGTTTAAGCCACCCAGCCTGTGGTATTTTGTTAAGATAGCCGAGCTGACTAAAATGTAAACTTTAAATTTTAAATTTTTCCTTCAAACAAGGAGTTAAGTGTTTAAAACTTGAAAAACGATTTTTAAAGATAGCCACTGAAATGCAAATCTAAAATTAAAAACTTTTCACAGAACTCATACCCCTTTCCCCTTTAAAAAACATGTCCTTGAATTCCAGTGTTTGTGAATCTTCCAAAGGGCAAAACCTGGGCTAACCGTTACCACAGATCTTGTCAGTAAGTGTTTCATATTATTTTGCCTGCATTCAAAAATTAATATAGCCCAATTATTTGTAAGTAATGAAGTAAAGAAGTGCAGTACGCACATCATTTTTGAATGTTTCAGATAGGAACCCTCTCTCTTTAGGAAAACAGAACAAAGTTCTTATGAAGAATGGAGCCTCATATTTAGTTAAAATAAAGATAAATTCAGAGAACAATTTTTAAAGCGTAAATTTCCCTTTCAGTTTGCACAGATAGATGAATATATCGTTACTGCAACATCCACTAGAATATTCGATTTCCTCATTAAATGGAGATGATGTTAGCATTGTATATAAGTGGCCATTATGAACATCAAAGGAGGTAATCCATGTGAAGCCTTGAAAACTAAGTTCTATTGAAATGTCAGGTCAATCATTATTATTAAGTTGTTTGCTATAAGTGACCAATATCACATTTTGAATTTGAATCATGTGGTACTATACTGAAAGGAAGTCATAACCATGTGAGTTCAGAAAACAAATGTAACACTTCCTGAATGCCCATGCCTAGTATTTTTACTTTATGGAGCACGCTATTAAGTATGGCTTAGTGACAAAACCATCCATAATAAATATGAATTTTGTTAAAGGTCTAATAGAATATCATAAACCAGCCTGACAAAGGATCTATGCTATGGTAAAGTGGATTGTAGAATTTATAATAGTTATAATAGTGTAATAGTTTAATGCGGCAGATTTCTGCAGAAAGAAGATATTTAATTTCAATTCAACTTGCAGATAGCAAGCACCTGCCATGCGGAAGGCACAGTGCTGGCTTCTGAGTCACAGTGACAAAATGGTTATGTATCTGCTGTTGGTTGTTTTATATGATGAGATTTGGTGGTGGCAGAGAGGTGGTTTTTGTAGAGACATTTAGATCAAAGGTCCCAGGTAATTGGCCTGAAGCATTGGTTGAAAGGAATAAATTCAGAGAACAAGATGGAGAGTTTAAAGAAAATAGTGGAATATTATCCTTATATACTGACTTAAGGGACAATATTGGATTGTCAATCACAGGCCCATTCTTTACATATACAGTTCATGCAGCAAGCAGTGATCTTTGCTTTCTGGTTCTTGATACACAAAGCACCCAGTATCAGCAATGATGCACTGACGATCTAACAGAAGAGCCATTTACAAACTTTTTTCTTTTCTTCCTTAATGCTGAGTCTAAGGGATACGTTAAATCTGGCTCTTGTGCAACTATTCCAGTTTTTCTGCAAAAAAGGAAGGAAATTCCTTTCAATGGGAAGAGAAATGAAAGAAGAACAAATTTAAAAATGATTTTTGCTTAGGTGTGTGTAACTTCTGTACTGTCATCTTTCTTTTACAGCCGGAACACATGCTTTGTTTTTAGGATCCTATCATCAGCAGGCTGTTTTGAAGGTCTTGAAAGTCTTCAAAGTTCTGATGGCTGGTTTTTGTGCATTTTTGACTTCCAGGTTAGCGGGGAGAGTGCCTGAATGGGCTGTTTCATCCACCATTGCCATGTTTTTCATCATTGTGTTTGGTTTTCAATCAAAGTGCATTAAATTGCATCAAGCAGATCTAAGTGAGTAAATACATTCCCCAAATTTAAAAAAAAAAATACAACTCATAGGGTTGATTGATTTCAAAATACTGAGTGCCCTAAATCCATAGTTATAATGAAACCTACCAGTTTTGTTAAACCAAAGAGTTAATGACGTAGGGTTCTTATGCCAGGAAAGGGTGGAAAAAGAAAGAAGTTCTCTTTTCTGTATCTGTCAATTGAAAATATGTGGTGTTGTAGCTGAAACATGAATATTTTAAAGTAACAGCAAATGCCTGTAATTCTTCTTGGCCAGCGGCTCCAGGCATGTCCTTTACTGGCAATGAACCACATGCAGGGAGAGGCTATCTCACCGTGCCAAGGAGTTAATTATACTCACTTAGACTCTCAGGAATTGAGTGTCTTTATTATAAGCCCCCCACCTCCCGTTTTTGCATAAAGTGGAGCAAATCTCATTCCTCATCAAATCGTTTTGTTTTGAGCAGGGGCCATTTTCATTTTTCTCTTTGTATTTATGAGTAAATGTTTGTAAAATCAAATCAAAGAATAATAACGTTCTAACTTCTGTTCCTCTTGCACTTTCATATTTTCTTCCTCGGATTCATAGTGTAAACACAGCCCCAAACCCAGGGGGGCACAATTCCCAGCAGTGCAGTGGGGTTGGCCACCGGGCTCTCCAAACTATCTTTAGTTTATAGAGTTTATACATTAAAGAAAATAAATGCAATTGAGAATGCCTAATGGAACTTTCTGGCACATGCTACAGGAGGATACTTAAATATAGTCTGATAAAAAATTAAAACCGATTTATCAAAATGACAAAACATTTGGTAATTTGGAACACTCTTAATGTCCATTTAAAGTGCAATGGTCAGTAATTTATTCCATTTTGGAGATTTCAAGTTATCAGCATTTAGTGCAATTTATAGCTCATGCTTAATTTTGCTATTATTTACTTTAGCAAATGGGAGAGTCTTACTTTGCAAAAAAAAGTGCTGATTCTCAACTTGTGGAGTACCTTAGTGTAGCAGATTCGGTGTGGAAAACAAATTGACAGCTTGCTGTCACCAAAGTTGAGTTTTAAACTTATTTTATGTAAGCTTTTAGATGTGTGGCTCTCATACTTGAGTATCTTGAAGAACCAACAAGGGAGCTTATTAAAAATGCAAATTCCTGCCTTCTAGCCCCAGGGATTCTGATGAAAAGGTTTGTAATGGGGCCAAGTAATCTGCACTGATTTTTTAACAATCACCCATAAATGATTCTGTTCCTAGGATACATTTTGATAAATACTCTTTGAGATAGAAAAATCTGTACTTTTTGTACACAATGCCATTTTATATATGAACTACTGATTAGTTGTATAGTAATCCTAAAACTAATTAAGTTGTTGATTAGATTCAATTTTGGGGATTTACAAGATCTGTTAAAAATTCAGTTTGGAAAATTGTTCCATTTTGTATTAACATTATAAATTGTGTCACTAAGACCAAACCAAATTAATCAAATCAATAATTCATTTAAAAGGCCTTGGTATACACTCAAAGCTATAAATGTTAAATGTGTAAGGTGTAGTTTCTTCTATTAAATAACACAATTCATGAGGAAATACAGATAGTGAAACATATAATCAGAAAATTAACTATAACAAGTAGCTAATATTCATATACACTGCAAAGAATAAGTTGATTTATTGAAAATGATATTCTGTTGGGTTCCAAAGACTTCCTAAAGAATATGGCTTTAGGGAGTAAGCACAATGCTGAGGTCTCGTTCTGGTCATGTATTGAGATAATTATTATGGAACAGAAACCTCACTGTGGATATTCCAGTTTTAGAAATGAACTTATTCTAAATAACATCATTTAAAATGATAACTCCATTTTTTTTCCATTAAAGAGCCAGAGCTGGTATCATTATAAAAGAATGGTTTGCGCAGTAAAGGAGATAATCCATGTTCTTTTCACAGGTAAGAGTGAAGGTCCAGTGAGCCTCCTGAAGACATATATTCAATCTTGAAATATCTCCCCAAACAGAAAAGTTGCTTTTAAAGGAATGCTAGAAGTCAAGCAGTAGATACCATCTTAGATGTGAAATGGCGTTCTAAGCAGAAATTACAAGAAGACTTCTCCATGGTCCTGTACATTCCAGAGAGCGTACAGGAGAATCAACTGATTACAGGCAAAAATGAAATATCACACATGACCTCAGGACATGACAATGTACATAGACCACTTACAGAATGAGCAAACAAATGAGGTTCCAGAAAAGGAAAGGCAGAAGAGGAAATAAATCCATGCACCATCCAGGTTTAAAGCCTCAGAGCAAAGGTTTATCTCCAGCTGCTGGCAGATTTTGGCAGAGAAGACAGTTCCTGGGTGATGAGTGACAAGTTGAAGGAAAGAAGAAAGTGACAGGCAGTTTCTAAGGAATTTGCGGCCCAAGGCATTCCTGGTCCCTGAAGATGACAGTGACTATGACAGAGACCTTTAGCGGTTTCATTTTTTCTGATGTGCTTTTCTGAATTTTAAGAACCCAGAGCAGAAGAACAAGAAAATTCAGTTAGGACCTAGTTTTACATCCATTATCCAGGCAAAAGGCCACAGAATCAAACCTACTGAGGCTGTTTATGTTTGCCAAATGAACTATTTGAAATATTAAAATGACATCAATACAGGTTTCTGGAGAAACTCACTGACATTAATGGCAGTGCCAAAAATGTAACGCAAACTTCTAAACATTTGTCATATTTAGGAAGTTCCATTTTTCAGTTCATTTCCACAGAGCAGGAGAAAGGAAACGTAAATTACTGTGGTAATAAGGGAAGGAAACCAAAATTTAACCAAGGCTTATCGTGGGCTTCACATTGTGCTATGTACTTTATATATTATCTCATTTGGTAAGTTTATGATAAATGTGAACTGTGTTAAAGATGAAAGAGTTAGCAACATGTGGCCTACAGACATTTTAGGGATTTAGTAATGAACACACCATCTCAAGTGACTTTAATAGTTCATTTTCCTGAGTGTTGAAATGAAAAGTCATCTTCAAACCAACCAACCCCAAGAGCAGTCTGCAAATACATTCATATGCAAACCCTTGTGCATGTTCATCTGTACACCTTTCTGGAGACCTACACAACTTTAGTTAAAAGCCTTGGAAAAACAAAAACGACTTGTTGGAATATTTTCTATAACTGTCATTGTGACAAGGATATGAGGAGGGTGAGGACAAATCATACAACCACACACAGTGTAAGGTTTTTTTTTTTGTTTGATTTGTTTTGTTTTTAAATATTTTTTTGATGTGGACCATTTTTTTTTTTTTAAGTCTTTATTGAATTTGTTACAATATTGCCTCTGATTTTTATGTTTTGGTTTTTTGGCCATGAGGCATGTGGGATCTCAGCTCCCCGACCAGGGATCCAACCTGCACCCCCTGCATTGGAAGGTGAAGTCTTAACCACTGGCTTGCCAGGGAGGTCCCCAGTGTAGGTTTTATTCGGGAAACTTGCAAGTCAAAGGTTGACAAGAGGTGGCACACATCTCCATTCTCTCATCATTCTGTAGAGAAGCGTTCCAGGGCCTGGCAATGCAGCTGTACTCACAGTTTGTATCCTGCTACTCTACTTCTTATAGTGTAAGCAGAGGATGGCCCTACCAGTGGCTGTCCTGGCCTGGGATCCCCTGAAAGCACAGCTTCAAAAATTTGTTTGAATAGCATATTTTGGAGTGATCCCATAAGGGCAGGACAAGGGACAAGCAGAGAGATACATAGAAGGAGGAGGGAAAATGACCCTGGGTGAGTTATCCACTTGGTCCCTGCTATGGCTAATAAGTTGCTCAATACTATGGAACAGTCTGAGAATCCAAGTAACACATGTCTCAGGATCATCTGCTCAAAGAAAAAAAGAAAGGGAGGAGTTATTTGCCCATTGGCTTCTGTCTCCCTATGGCCAAGAACTGTCCCATTAATTTACCCTACAATTCCTATCACGCTGATTCTCCCTGTGTCAGAGAAACTCTTGAATAAGATTAAGGGACTCATATCCCAGGCCTGAGGGAAGGTACTGTGGGTTGCACCTGTAGGGACCTGATCAAAGCTCATGGCTGGAATAACTAATGATATTTTGGTAAGTTTATGGTATATGTACATTTCCCTTATGGTGGAAGACTAAACGTTTTGGACTCAGCTACTAGCGGGTTGGATGCTGCTGTTACAGGTTAGCTCAGGAGACTTAGGGAACCTGTGGAAAGTTGTAACATCTTCTGCTGGGCAAGGGGAGCCGCTCATCCCATAGAAATTGGGGTTTGAAGCACAGCTTTTCCTGCTGGGGTGAATGTGAGACCCCAGTACAATGTGTTCTTCACTGTCAGGTAACGAAGAAAGGGTACCCGGCATTGCCTTTGGAATTCCTGGTTGACTCTCCACCGTCAGGTTTGGATATTTAGTGTGTAAATTCATTCTAATAATAATAGTTTTTAAAAAATGGTGAGCACTTTTAAAATGTATTTTTAGGCACAGATTAGGAGTAAAAAATTGATCTGGTTTACCTGATGTTATTCACATTGAATCTAATTCTTACATTTGGTGTTCATGAATTTTAAAAGAAAGCTCAAGTAGAGTGAAGATTCTCCTCGTCTTGCTTTGCAGGTGGGGTACCCATAGGGGCCAAAGGCTATTAGAATCCTCCCATCCTCTTAGATGCTCTGCATCTTTGACGTCACAAATGAGAGGATTATGTTGATGGTGAGTATTTTCTATTTAAGGAATTTCGTTTTCTTTTGTAAAAAGAATTATCTTTTCCTGATTGATAATATTTTCAGTGATTTCTAGGGCTGTTTTGTTTTCCCAGGGCTGTGACTGTGTAACTGATTTACCATTATCCCGAGCAACATTTTGATGGCTTGGTCTACTTTTGTTTTTTTAAAAGATCCATAATTTCCTTTCTTGTTCTTGTACTTCCTATCACTCTGCTTAAAGCACTTTTGAGTATTTTCTTGTGATGTTAAACCAGTCCAATTTATCTTTGTTCAACATAACTTTGTTTAAAATACCTTGTCTCCCTGCTCACTTGGCTTCCCCTTTTCCAGCTCTATGGATAACCAGGCTTAATTAATCTAGTCACTCCCAAACCCCTTTAACTTCTTATAGATTAACTTCTGTTAATCATATAAGTTGATGGAGTCCAAACATTTTATTTAATAAAGAGGTCACATCTGTTGAATGTCACTTATGGGAGTTACAAAAAGGAGGCATCCATCCTTGCGTTTCTTCTTTCAACAAATGACAGGAGGATTTGCATAGATATGCACAGAATGCTATCCTCTGTGTTGTGGGATATCATAAAATGTAAAAGACCTGGACGTTCAAAGTATGCAAACTAATTTTGCTAACCCCATTTTGTCAGGTAATTTTGGTGTAGGAAATAACCAGTGGGAAAGCAAGTGGGGAAAGAAAAATAAATAGTAAGATTCTGAACAGACATTCAACACAGCAGGAGATAGTGTTTCAGACCTGAGATCCCACTTGTAAAAAGAAAGTGTGTAGTGGCTTGCATTTTGAAAGGAACCCCAGATGGGAAAAGATTATACTTTGTGGCAAAGACACAACAGAGAGACCTAAATGAGATCATGGCTACTTTCCTTGTGGAACCACAGAGAAGAATTTGGGGTTAGGAAGCCCATTAGCAGATGACATGCCCTGGGGGCAGTACTTGGCCACTGCCCAGGCACTTGTGGTGTACTGTAGCGTCTAAGGTTCTGAATTGCCTTTTTATTTAGCATCTTTTGTGTAGAAAATTATTTATGCTGCAGTCTCATTGTTTTCCAAAGTTTCAGAAAACCAGCTATTTATTAGGTTAGAGTAATTGCGTAAAAACATAAAATCAGCAACCAGCGAAAATCATTTTTAGAATTTCTTTGTTTTTAGTTAAACCTAAAATTAATGTTATAAAACCCACAAGAGTAAAATAAAATTTATTTTGATAGTAAAATGGATTTTCAAATGCTTTCAAGTGCTTTGGGGATTAAAGTTCAATAAGACTTGAGGTCATGTCATCCTGTATGCTGGAAAGGTCCGAATGCCATGTGTAAAGTTTGAGAGGGTTCTGAATGAGCAAAGCGAAGCAGTAGAAAATACACTTAACCACTGTTCAATAAGAGAATATTAGACTGTCATTCAAAATACAGTTCCTTGCAGCCATACAGGAATACAGTTCCCGTTCATTGGACAAGTTAAGTGCCAAAAAGGATTTTGCAAGAATCAAATCACCTGTGAGCTGGGTCGAAAATCAGGAGGTTGCTGCATAGGTAAAGAATGTGGCAAAGATAAAACCTAGATGAAAGCATCTTGAGAGTCAGCAGTTCAGACTCTCAGAGAAGTCCAGAGAACAGGATAAGAAAATGACTTCTATATTGGACCATGGGTATAAAGTGATAATTTGTCAAACTGCTTACTAGGTGAAAAAAAAAAAGAGACATTCTCAGGACAAGGTCATGGAACCTATCAGGGATGTTACCAGGCCAAGTGACATTATGGGGTGACCCACTGCTCTGTTTTTCTCAAACCCCACCATTGAAATTAACACCTTCATTCTCTGTGTTGTATTTTATTTATAGTGGTTATCTCTCTCTGAAGATGTTGGGGGTGTATTTACTTGTTGACTTGTTGATCATTTGTTTCCTCCTCTTTGAACGTGAGTTTTGTGCTGGTCACCCCGTATCTCCAGCCTGT
Source organism: Balaenoptera ricei (assembly GCF_028023285.1). Lineage (NCBI taxonomy): Eukaryota > Metazoa > Chordata > Mammalia > Artiodactyla > Balaenopteridae > Balaenoptera > Balaenoptera ricei. Next base: position 133,258,235 of record NC_082642.1, read on the forward strand.
GAACAGTGCCTGACACATTGCAGTACTCCACAACTGCTAAACAAATAAATAAAAATAAAAACGAATGAATGAAAATTTGGCAGTAACAATCTTGCCACACCATCATTGTTGCATAGTGTACACAAATGAATGGTAATGTAGGATGCTTTTGTTGACTGAAGCTCAGATGCTTTCAGCAGATAGCTTGAAAGCAAAAGCGCTGTGATAATAGCTCACATTTGCAGGAGTACACAGTGAATTTGAATTCATCTCGCTGGTATAAGAAGGATGCAGTATTAAATATATTTTGGCATAGGCTTTGAAAAGTAACAGCCTTAATAGATTGACATATTAATACTTTTGGTTGTTATCTCCTTTCTCCCAAAGAGAATTCAATTAGGGTTAGGGTTAAGGTTAGGAAAAGTCCCACCATTTTTGATAAGAGTGTTCGAACTCCATGTCCAATTTTTTAGAAACAGTAGCCTGGGGTTTCCTTATTTTTCCTGGTGCAGTTATCATGGAATTGATATGGTATATTCTTTTTTTTTTTCTTTTTTTGCCTCACCCTGCGGCTTGTAGGATCTTAGTCCCCTGACCAGGGATCAAACCCAGGCCCCGGCAGTGAAAGTGCCGAGTCCCAACCACTGGACTTCCAGGGAATTCCTGCTATGGTATATTCTTAAATATACAACTTTTCTCTAAAAAGGTGACTATTTCTATATTACTCATTTTTTAAAAAAATGTTCAACTTTCAGGGATTTCTTAGATCTTAAAAGTATTTTGCACACAAGCTCATTTGTTCCATCAATCCCTGACTCCCCTTCAAAGCACCTTACGTCTCTCCCTCTCTCCTTTTACCTCCTTGAATCAGAACTGATGTTTTATATCTAACCTGTCATGGACAAGATATGAATTGCATGAGGGCAAAGACATTTTCTGTTTCATTCCCTGCCTAGCCTTCAGTGACATGGTGAATGAGGTAACAACAACGGCAATTTTCAGATAAATGAAGGAGAAGCTAGTGGGCTGTTTTAAGTAGTACTTCCAGGGTTATCTGTATTTTGGAGGGTTCAAGAGTGATTCTTGAGTGCATGTTTAAAAATCAGTTTTTGCTACTAGTTTGTTTTAGCGGGATGGTAAGCTTTTTAAAAATTTAATTTTAATTCTGATTACATATTTAAAAGTAAACTATTGCTAAAAGGTTTATAGCAGTGTCCCTTTCCCCACTCCACCCCACCACTAGCACCTTTACCATAGCGATCTCCCTTTGGAGACAAGAAATGCCATCTCTCTTAGCTCTTCTGGTACTTAGCTCTTTATTTCTAGATACTGTATAGATTGCTTTATTTTGATTATTAACTTTAAACATTATCCAACTCTATCAATCACAGTCTGGTGACAAATCCATAGTTAGTGTTATCATTTTCATGACTAGTGTAAATACTATCCATTGTTGAACCAAGTAGAAAACTCTATTTATATTGATTTTTTAATAGTATTTTCCCATGGAATTAATAAGTGCAATCTTTTTTTCTGTTTCCTTAATTTACCTAGACATTATGGCTGAGTCATTATACACCTTCTGATAGCTATGTAAAACATTGCCTCATTCAAATTCCCGTACAGTCAATTCTATCTGTTAATCTGTCAATTTCTTCTTCACCTTTATTTCCCCTGAAAACATCCCTTTCGGGGTCTTCTGTCCAATCTGGAATGTCTCTTCTCTGTGCGAAGGATTCTGCCCAGCTGTCATCTTGATTTTTGATCTCTCCATTTCGGATTTGTTTCCTGATCCTAAGTCTTCCTGCTTCTTGATTTATCCCTTGTTATGGATGAAATATATCATTAACTTCTGGAGAAACAGTACAGAAGGTAATTTTTTTGAGACACAGCTTTTCTTAAAATTTCCATGGTTCACTTTTACAAATGGTTGATAGTGTATTTGGATATAAACTACTAGAATGGATATTATACACATTAAGAATTTGAAATGCACTGTTCTACTGTCCTCATGCCTTCTGCGTTGCTTTTAGAAAGCAAAGCAATTATTTTTCCTGATCTTTTGTATGTGCCCCCTTTTTTTCCTCTGGAGGGTCTCCTTTTTATTCTTTTTTTTTTTTTTTTTTTTTCATTTATAGCTTTAGGCACTTGTTGGTAGGTCTTTTCAATCTGGAGACTTACATCCTTCAGAGGTGGGGAATTTTCTGGTTTTCTCTATGGAACTCTTGTTAGTCAGAGGTTGGACCTCTTTGCTTAATTTTTTTTCTTTCATCTTTTCTCTCCTATTGGTTATCTCTTTGTATCTTTGATCTTCCAACTCTTTTGTAGAATTTTTATTTGGGTGATCTTTTTATGCTCTAATTTCTATTTCTTGTTCCACGAATATTTCTTTTTATACATTTAGTCTTGTTCCATGGGTTCAGTACCTCACTTACTCTCCAAGGATATTAATTACAGTGGTCTTTTGCTCCCTAAATTTGTTTTGGTACTTTTCTCATTTTAATTTTAGAAGCTTTCAGTTCTTTGGTTTTGTTTCTGATTAAGATCAAGCCCCTAAAATTTGAATAGGAAGTTCTTTGGGTGTGGGCTGCATTTATGCAAGGCTGAACCTCCTGTGTTTACCATGACTGACCAGTCAGCTTCTGTGTTGTGAAACCCCCAAATGTCTGCATTCCTACTGGGGTTTTCTGTGAGGCAGTGCATTTTCTCTTATACCTACCTAAGGGGAATTAACATGCCTACCAGATTTCCAGAATTTTGTGGGGAAGGAAGGCTCAGGGTGCACAGTTTAGTAAGCCAGCTTTAGCTTAATTCTATTTTTTCCCCCTCAGTTTGGTACCTTGCTGTCTTCTGTGCCTCACACCTGCAGGTGTGTTAGAAGTAGAATAGTTATCAGAAGGTACTCAGAGTGAGTGGGAACTGGGGATGTGGGGCTAATTGCTCCCTATATGGTTTTTCAAATATTTTCCCTGATATCTTCAAATTGTTCCCTGTAATTCCAACTTCTGAGCTTTTCCGGGGTTGTCAGGGGCCAAAGGCGTTAGTAAATCCATCTTCAAGACTTTACTTCCTCCATTGTTCTAAATTTTTTTTCTGTTTACTTCAGTCTTCAAACACAGTGGCTTGGGATTATAGGTTTATTCTAAATTTTTTAAAAAGGTATTCAAATTTGTTTGTTTTCATTTATTTGCTTTTGTTTTGTTTTCCTGGATTTTAATGGGTTGAGTTTTGAGATGAGAGGGGATGGAAATGTCTTGACTCCACCAACTTAAAATCACAAAGCTGGTGATCAGCTTTTGAGGGATAGGTTCTCATTATTGTAAAAATTGTCAACATTTATTTTTAATCAGAATAACAATTTATTAATTAGTGCTGACAAAATTATCGTGAAGTAAAGTAGAATATATCCTTTGGTTGCTGAAAGCAACGTTGTCCTACTAGGAAAGTCAACTTGAGAAACCAAATAAAGATCTAAACATTTCCGGTGGGTATTGGGTTAGAGTAGAGAAAGTTAAGTGATCATTCTGATAAATGTTATCACATTATCCTAGACTAATACCATGCTCCACATGTAAGTACGTGTCGGCCAAGATAAGCAGAATGTTTATATGGGGCAGGTAGGAAACTCTCATCACTGGATAGTTCTTACAACACACAGACAGATTTCTATTCTTCTTTCTCTATTCTTCCTGCAGATAACTGAAATGTTAAAACAAAACATTTTACAATTATTTGGTTGAAAAAGGAAAAAACCTTTACTGGGTGCCCACTCTGGTATACAGTAGTGTGGCTTATACATTATTCTCATTTCATTATTCTTTACCAGATATTTGTTACATTTTAAATTTATGTATTTTTAATGAGATTTCAAGGCAGTACCTGATTTCTGGATAAAATTTAAGAGATTCCCATCCTTTACTTGAATCATTTCCTGGGAAGAGGTTTACACGTGGGTAACTACCTTCATTTTATAATGATTTCTATAGCTTTTATTTTAATTGTTGATTTTTCTCTGGATTTGTTCATAAATCTGTGCATCAATGTTTCGTTTACCCAGTCATACAATTAGTGCATACTCAACATTATACAAAATTGCCATTGTTTATTTTTCCCACAAAAACAAGGGACATGAAATCTTTCTATCTGATGGGGTCTTAAGAAAGTGTCAGAGCCCAAAACTAAACAGAAACCCTCACTCAAGTTCGGTGAAAAGCCAAAAAAAAAAAAAAAAAGAAGGAACAATTTAAATTGTAACGTGAAAACACATACACATACGACAACAACAGAAATATGCGTTTCTAATCACTGCACGTTGTTCTACTCCCTGGACAGAACTGCAGCAACAATGAAGAGCTTTTCAAGGCTGGGTTCTGTTCCTCATTTTGCTCCTGCTCCTGAGGTGAGCCAGGCTGGCAGAAAGAGAAGGTGGGACCGATTCCAAAGTGTTAGTCCTTAGCCAGTCACTGGCGTCACAAGCCCTTAGGGTGAGCTTGAACCACAGATGCACGTTAGATGTTCATCTCTGCGTTAAAAAAAGATTTTGTGAAAATAGCGGCTGGTCCTGAGCCCAGCAAGCATGGAGAGGAAGAATGATAAGTTATCCATTTCTAGAAAATTTATAAATATAGGAATTGCTTAACACAGACTACTGACCTTGAATTCCCTTCTTATGAGTATGCTTGTAATTCTGAAAGCAGCCCCAGAAGGCTGGAGAACAACTCACAGAGTGGCTATAAATAAAGAGTGCTCTAAAAGTTACAGTAGTCCAAAGGGTAAAGACAGATGCTTCACTTCAATATTGGAATGAAATGCTGAAGAGGTCGGGTGCTGAGCAGCCGCAGCTTTGTCTGAACCCTGTGGGGTGTGTGGATGTGTCCATGTGAGCCCACACACTCATATGTGTGCATGCACAACCCATGCACATGTACTTTGAAAGTACAGTTGACCCTCGAATAATGTGGGGATGGGGCACTGACCCTCCACACAATGGAAAAGCTGCCTATAACTTTATAGTCAGCGCTCCATGTCCACGATTTTTCATCCATGGATTCAACCAACCGGAGAGCGCATAGTTCTGTGGTAGGCTGTTATTGAAAACAATCCGCATATAAGTGGACTTGCGCAGTTCAAACCCCTGTCGTTCAAGGGTCAACTGTACTCACTTGTGTGTGCATTCCGTAGTAGATAATGCCTATTTAAGAGCATAGTACACCTTGAATGAAAATAGCAATGACGTTGTTTCTAAAATCATTCCAATGTTTCTATGTTTTTCAACAATGGTAATAACTATACTTAATAAAATAACGTTAGAGCAATGTATTTTCATTCAAGCATGATGCTAATGAGATTAAGACTGGTTGGTCTCATGAGGAAAAACATTCAGTTCCCTACTGAGACTGAGTTAACCTCAAAATGTAGGAAAAATAATATAAACTCAACCTATTTCCTAAAGAGTTGGCAATAACATCTTCATACATAGTGATTTTTCAATATTTAAAAAGCGGTGACCTGGATCTCACATGTCTCATAATTAAGTACACATAGGAGACCAAATACTTGGACATAATGCAAACGTTAGCAGTAAGAGTAAATTGATGAGTTTCCTTTTTCATCCCAGTTTCAATGCTGGATTTGTAACACTGCCTTCCTTCCATTTTATGTTTCCATTTCTTTATCTCTATCCTTTTCTTCCCTTCTCCTGGCCACCACCTCCTCTCAGTCATTTTATGCAATAAATTGTAGCATGAAGAGCATCTTTAAGAAAATATATCCTATGGCCTTTCTTAAGGTAATTCAAACTTGTACTTGGCCAAAAAAGAACTGTATGCTAAATTTATGTATGTTCCCGGAGACAGAGAGAAACTATTTTTTCTCTGTCCCCTTCATGAGACATTTAAACAAGTGGGTAACAGGTGCCGCATGCCTGGAACACACTGTACTCCAAATATTCTTGTAAGAAGCTGTTCACTCTGGGGAGAGCATTTCATTTCTAAGTCTTAGTGACTACCACCTGTGCTTGGTCAGTCGTTGATGGGTTACACCCTTGGTGATGAAAAGGAATTTTATTGGGATATGGATGGAATTCTTTCTCCAAATACTTGGGGAGGGAGCTGATAAATTACTTTACACCTACCAAATTGGATAATATCTGTACGTCCTTTGGGACAAGATATTTCACCCACGTTTTGAATGGAAAGAACAATGCAAGATTGAGCAATGTACTATGTATTGGTCTCATTTGGAAAAATAAAGTGTTTGATTTTACTCATATAAAATATAAAACTTGCTTGTGCCAAGATTGTGATACTCATGTAGGAAAAGAAAAGAAAATTTGAGAGAGAAAGAAGGAAATATTGGTTAGTAGGATTAAGGGGGCAAATTTCCATGTTTTTTGCATTAACCTCAGAATTAGCAGCTAGATCTCATGGACTTGGCCTAATAAAGACAATTTACACAGTGCTATGGATAAGAAAAGAGCCCCAGAGACAATATTTGTAAGCCATAAATTACTAATACATATGTACTTATGATGAATAAATTATTTTGCAATATGATGAGCATGATATCGCTTTGAAGAGAAAAGTAAATCAGGTTTCTGAAGGAGGACTATCTCTATCAGCCCCTTAGGATACATATTTTTCCTTGAGTCATTTTCATTGCCTAGAGTTTTAAGTATCCTAATGGTTAGAAATGATGTACTTGTTCATAGAGAGCATTCTCCTAACTCCCCCAGGCAGAGCAAAACTGTGATTTAAGCCAGTGTTTGATGAATTTCCCAAGCATGACGAGGTGCTCTTACGCTCCACACCCTCATCCTACCCCACCTCAATGTATGTGAATCACTGTCTAGCTTCAAAAGCATAATGCTGTTGTATATCAGTTTAGAGATTAAATGCTTTTGCAAGAATGATAACTATCCTGTACTCCATATGCGGTTTAGTGTCCCAGGTTAAATTCTCTATGTCTACATGCTAGCTTTTAATGATTCTGTATGATGACAGCATAGATTTTGAGCTGGGAATTATTTGGAAAACTAGGTGATATGGGGAAATTTGTTCTGGTGATACCAGGTCAACATATAACAACAGAAGTCGTTGAGATCTGAAGCAGAGCACTCCAGGCATGACCCCAATACCGTTGCAGTTTATATTTTGCAGTGTGTATTTCCAGTGGTCTGGAGGAAATTTCCAATTGAATATTTCATCACAGCTAACACTACATTCATCTCCGTTTCAACTTAGACCTCTTTCCTTGTTTGTGTATTTCATTTTGTTGGGGATATTGTTATTCTGTTTTTCAGGACAAGAATTTAGAAATATGGGTCTCATCTTTGCTGCTTCTCACCATCATTCTCTATGTCTCACCTTCCATCAAGTCTTTTCCAAAGGTAACTTGGACTTAGCTTTCTTCTCTGTTTGCATGCAGTTAGCGTGTTAGCTGTGCTGGGCTTTCAAAACCCACCAGCTGGGCTTCCCTGGTGGCGCAGTGGTTGAGAATCTGCCTGCCAATGCAGGGCACATGGGTTCGAGCCCTGGTCTGGGAAGATCCCACATGCCATGGAGCAACTAGGCCCGTGAGCCACAACTACTGAGCCTGCACGTCTGGAGCCTGTGCTCCGCAACAAGAGAGGCTGCGATAGTGAGAGGCCCGTGCACCGCGATGAAGAGTGGCCCCCGCTTGCCGCAACTAGAGAAAGCCCTCGCATAGAAACGAAGACCCAACACAGCCAAAAATAAATAAATAAATAAATATTAAAAACAAAAAACAAAAACACACCAGCTGTCCGCCTCCATTCCCCAGCTCACATTCTCTGCCTTCCTTGGGCCTCTCTTTCCTGTCCATACACTTTGTGAAGGGTTAATTCTAGAACTTTCTATATACGCTTCTTGCCTGAAATGTCCTTCTGGTTTCCCAGATCTGACCATTTCCTTTTGATATCAATTCCTTTTCCATGCAGTCTAGATATCATGGTTTAATTACTTAAATGCACTTTCACCAGCACCCTCAATTTCTTTTGTATTTTGTCTCTCTGTAGGCATTACCCACCCCAAGACATAACCAAAGATGAATAGACCCATTCATTTTATTTATAACTATCTTTTTTCTTTACTATTTGTCCTTGGTCCTGAACATTAAAATTCTACAAGGGGGCTGAACAGTATCACCACACCTTATTCTAAACCAACTGGGCCCTCAGTACCACTGGGTAATTCTTTCTCTCATGTGTGATTATGGTTTTTTTATATTTCCTGTTTTACATCCCTCTTCACAGTGCTTGTTTCACTTCCATGTCTCTAACCCACAGCAGTTGACTCTGTCTGATTCTTGAAACGAAAGAGTGGCCATTGTGAACTGCTCACCTATTTCCCTGGCATGTGACCTCTGGCCATAGATCCATCCTCATCCATATTCCTTCCTGTCTCAGAGCACAATATCCCCTGGCCATCTCTCTAAGACATCCTTCCCCATATCTAGGATCTTGATCATCATTTAACCCCTCTTTTTGTAGATATTCTACATTTCTTTTTTTTTTCCTCCATCCCTCCTCCAGAGTATATTGATAAGCCTCCCTCACCCTCAAATATATTTTATTTTATTTCCACATCCTCTTCAAACTACTTCCTAATGCCTTTTTCAATTTGTGGTTAATCTTCTGGGGAAGGGGGTGGTGTGAGGGAGAAGATCACATTTACTGAGTCTAGTTTTCCAAATTTCACACAGTTCTTAAGTTATTACAATCTGGCTTCCTTTCTTATTACCCTACTGCTATTGTTTTCCCTTTAGCCACAAATGACATTCTCAATGCCAAATCCTATTTTGTTGTCACATTACTCGATTTTTCTATAAAATTTGATGCTCTATATTATTTTTCCCGTGGATTCTAGGGTATTAATGTCTGCTGGTTCCTATCCATATCCTGTCTTTCCTCCATCCATTTGGCCCACACATTGCATTTTAGAGTTTGTTTCCTCAGTATGAAAGGGGTATTCTGCTTGATATCCTTCTCTTTTCTTTACAGAGTCCCTAAATTATCTTATCTTTATCCAGAGTTTTATCTTACATCCCAAACTATATTCCCCTGTGCAGCAGACTTCCAATCTCTAGGCCCAGGCCTCTCACCATTTCTTTCTCTTCAGTCCTTTATGATCTTTATCTTTAAAAAACAAAAACAAAAACAAAACTCCTCATATCATCACCTCATTTAAATATCCCTGGTGTCTATAGGATAAAGATCAAACTCTTTAGTGGGAGCTAAAGCCCATTAGCATCTGAACTTTCATCTTCTATTCGTGGCTGCATATTCTGTTCTCCAGCCACATTGGAATTCTTACCATAATCTTTCCTTTTGCCATATTTGTGTATTATTAGCTTCTCCCCTCTATCCTAGCTCAAACTCTGAAAAAAAAGTTTCATGACCATGGATAAGGTTGTATAATCCAGATCTTGAAAAATACTAATATCTGGCTATTCTGAGATTATCTTGTCGCTGCCCTGGGGCAAGGCCGCATCCTGAGAGAATCAGCTATGTTTCCCCCCCCCACTGAAAAAAAATAAAAGTGATCATTGTCAAGCATCCTGGGAAAACCTTCAATATGGAATAAGCATAAGATGCATCTTTGAACTGAGGGTTGGAGAAACGTCTTTCTTTCTCAGGCCCAGGGAGTTCCGGGAATGGGATTGACCTGGCTTCCTAGGTTGCGTTTCCACAACACAGATTCTGATGTGAAAGGATTTGTGCGAAAGCGGTTTATTAAGGGGAAATTGGAAAGGGCACAGGAAAGGCAGGATATGTGAAGGGAAAAGCCAACCAATGGTATGGTTTCAGGTGAGGTCCTAGCCTAGGCTTGATCCTGTGGGTAGATGTGGGGTGTAAACTGTGCTTCACACATTGCCCTGCCTTGAGGCGAGGGAGCTGGAATTTAACCCACTTGCAGTAGCAGTTAGTCATTGGCTGCCTGCTGGGCAAAGGTGGTAAGAATGAGGATTTATAAACTCCAGATAGTTCCAGCTCTGCTTCCATAGCCAAAGAACAATCCTCTGAGAACGCTGCAAGTGTGAGCAGAACGGGCCACAGAATGTGAAGGAATACCAATAATCTCTAACCCATCTGGTTGTGGAGAAGCAGATTAAGAGCTAATAATCACAGAGCTCACCCTTTCCATTGTAGTAGCAAGAACATCAGCAGAATAGAGAAGTGACAGCTTTGGGAGCAACCGTCTTCTGGGGATTATGGCATCCCTTGGCCACATGTGGCCATGCCTGGTCCTACTAACAAGTGAAGAGACGTAACAGGACCTGGACCTCTGGTACTGTATAGAGGAAACACAGTGGTCACTGGCAGCCCAGTGCGCCCAACCGAACAGAGACTTTCTGAGGTTCACTAGCAGTGGAGCAAAAGCATAAGGACAAAACGTACAAGCCTGAGAGGAAGGCCTAGGCGGAGTAGTTTCAAAAAGCAAGCAGAAGGGTATCATGGGAAACTCAGAAATAATGGGAAATAGCAGAGACTCTTTGAGAGAGATGAATCAGTAGAATCTCTGGAGCCAGTTACAGTTGGGTTACATTCCGTGAAAGTGCTGGTGAGAAACTAGAATCGTCGGGCTCTAAACCCCCAATGGCTGCGTGTGGTTGATCCACCAATGAGCGAGGAGACGGAGCAACAGTAGCTCATACTCTCCTTGGGCTTCAAGACCCAGGAACCATGTCCCAACTTAAAGGAACTCTTTCCTAAGCTCCCCCAGACTCAGTTTCTCCCTCCTCTGTGTTTAAAGAGCACTCAACTACTTTTATTATGGAATTTGCTGCACTGGACTGTGGTGACCTGGTTCAGAACACTCCTCAGGAAAGGAATTGTTACTCATCTATGCTCTTTAGCATTTAGCATAGTTTGCAGCAAATATTACGGTCTTAATAAATGTTAGTTGAGTGAATGAAATACCTAGAACCATGGTTTCATCCTTTTTGGGGGCAAAAACATCTCTAAGAAACATCTCTATGAAACTTCTTTCCAGAAAAATGCACAAACACACAGAATCTTGTATACACTAATCTAGAAGAATTTCTCAAAACAGCAAAACAAACAAAAAAAACCCCACAAAAACAAATAAAAAAACCACAACATTGTTACTAAGACAAAGCATGTTCTTCAAACTCAAGATTAATAGTAAAGATCCCCCCAAATTTTGAAATCCTGGTATGTTCCAGCTCTTATGGTAAACTAATGAGAAACTTGAAATCAATCCAAGCATTAAGAATTTAGGAGCTCACTCCCAAATTACATGCACCAACTACTTCGGAGGAAGTTCATGGGAATTGCAATTAGTGTGAAGTGAGCCACTGATGGGAACCAAGCAAGAAAACAGAAGAGAAGCAAGTGAAGAAACTTTTTAATGAACAAGGAAAAGAGGCAGAGCAGGCAAGTCTGGCCCTGAAAATGATTCGTGGGGAAGGGCCCTATTTTCCCCCAGTTCCTTATCCCACTCCGGCCACCTCATTTGACCACTGAATAAGTTATGTCTAAGTTTTCTTAGCCAGATGTAAGCAAAACCTCCTCTGTCATAGATTCTGTCTTTTCCAAGTGCCCCAGGAACCCCACATCCCATTTCATTTCTCTAGTCTTAAAAATGTTTTTACTTTCTAGATTTTGGCTACACAGCCAATGACATTGACATCATTTATTTAAGTAAAGGAAACAACTTCCGCTGTTCACGTTCAATGTATTATTATTGCCAGTTTAGAGATTTTTGAGTCATTTGGTACTCCATTGTGTTTCTACATTTGATGAAAGTGTAATGAAATATTTTGCATATATTAAGTTCCAGTGAGTAATTATTGATTAGCTGATTATTGATTGAGAACAGACTTTAATGAAAGAGGTATCAATTTATACATTTTATTTCTAATTTTGAGATATTTAAATCTTGTTCTCTCTTTTACTTTTCTGAACAGATCACCCTGTAATTTCACCTCGGAATTTAAGACGGACCCTCATCTAAACACGTGAGGGGGAATTAGGGAGCATCCAGATAGAATCAAATTTTAGTAGACAATTATTTAAGTTGAACTGAAAATATAATCTATCAAATAATAACCACACTTCTCCTGGCTACAAAAACTCATTGCTTCTGTTGCACCATGGCCATAAAGTTCTAATATATGTGTCAAGAGATGGAAGTAAAAAAATTCAGGTGTGAAATCATATGTGTTTGAAAGTTTCTTTAAACTTATCTACAGAAATTAAATCAAAACTGTCTTTTTACTATTAATTGTTGTTCAATTGTTGTTAATGTATGTGCTCTTTTCATAAATATTTATTGAAATATATTAAAATTTTTAATTTCTGATTCTTTATGATAAAATAGCACATTTCCTTGATTTAAAGACTCTCAAATGTTTCTAAAACTGGGATGCAGCTTCCAACCTACATGGACGTGTAATCTAAAAGTTGTCTTGAAATTGATGCTGTGTTGATCAATTGATGGACTCTTATAATGGAGGAGATGAATGAGATGAATAAGATTCTATTTAGTCTTCCAAAAACATTTCTCAGAGATGAGTAATTTGTGTCGATATTCTACAGCTTCTAAGTTCTCTATACACTTTCCTCTTTTTAGTCTTCCATCTGAACTAATTTGTTCACGGAATAATTAGTTAGGGCTTTCTGAGAATGGGATAAGAATAAGATATATTTGGTTTTCTAAGCCTGAAAGAAATATCCATGCATTATCAGTGAATCAATGGCAGATGTCCTTTTGCCACTGGTTTACACATCAGCTTTAGGAAAGCACCTTCATACCTGGTAATGTTACCATATGGATTTGGACTGAAGCATTCAAACAAAAGTGTTCGAGCAATACCAAGACCCTTTTCGCACCTGGCTGCACTTTTCCCCCACACATCGATCTATTTGCATTAGAACTGGCCAAAGGGTTTGTCTCATTAAATTGTATTCAACTGAAAGTATTTTACCAGTGATGAAAAATAAAATGTCATGTCAAAGTTACTTAAAAGGTGATGGGGGGGAATGAAAGTCATTTCATGAAACAATGTGAAAAATGAAAAAGCTCTCTTTGATCATAGTTCATAATTGAAGGTTATTTCCATTTCCAAGGTAGTTATTTTGGCAATTAAATCTACTCAAAAGTTTTATCTCTAAAAAAATTAATTGTATGTTGAAAAAGTGAATTGGGATAATGTATTCTGTAAAGGTTAAAAGAGGTTATTCCAAATGTTATTTCAGTAACATTAGATTTATTATCATATGCAGAAAATTTTAAGATATTAAAAAAGTATAATATGCTAAAAATGTTTTCTATATGGAAAAAAATATTCTTTCATTTTATTAGTAAGAATGTTCTGAGTGCATATATTTATTACACCAAATTGCTAATTTAAACTGATTTTTGTAAGAGTGATACCAGTCTATGCTGCTATGTATCATGTTGTTTATAAATCCCCCTTGATTTAATGACTAGATTTTAATTCTTGAGGGTACTTATTATTGTTCATATTTTTAAACAGCTATCTAAATGTATGTATATACACATATATGTCTGACATATAATGAACAGCATATATTTAAAATATATAATTTGATAAGTTGTTCCTCAACTCGCTGATCCTCTTTTCACTTTTTTCCAGTGTGTTTTTCTCTGTTTCATTTTGAATAGTTTCTATTGCTATGTCTCCAAGTTTACTAGTCTTCTCTTCTGTAGCATCTAATCTGCAGTAAATCCCATCCAGTGTATTTTTCATCTCACACATTGTAGTTTTCAAGAGAACACCTCTAGACATTCAATTTGGATCTTTTAAATATCTTTTATGTCTCCACTTAACATTTTAAACATATGGAATATTAACATAATTGTTTTAACACCCTCGTTTATTAATTTTAACATCTGCATTGGTTCTGAGTCAGTTTCAACTGATTGAACTTCATTATGGTTGTATTTTCATACTTCTTTGTAAGCTGGTCATCTTTGATTGGTTCCCAGACATTGTGGATTTTACTGTATTTAATGCTGGCTATTTTTGTATTCCTATAAATGTTCTTGAATTTTGTTCTGGGGTGTGGTTACGTTACTTGGAAACAATTTCACTTTTTTCACATCTTGCTTTTAAGAATTGTTAGGTGGGACCAGAGTAACATTTACTAGGACAAATTCTCCACTACCGAGAAAGATCCTTCCCAGTTTTCTACCCAATGCCCATGAATTATGAGGTTTTCTAGAATGGCTGATGGGGACATGTACCATTCCAGGACATTTCAGATGATTCTTTTCCTAGCCTCAGGCAGTTTCTGTCTATGCCTGTGCTGATCAGTACTTTGCGGAATACTACTTGAGAGGAACTCTCTACAGATTTCTGGATTTTTTTTCTTTGTACATCTCTCTCCTCTTCAGTACTCTGTCTAGTGAACTCTAGCTACCTTGGTCTCCCCAGACTCTCAACTCTACCTCTTCATCTCAGGGAGTCTGCCAGGCTCCTTCTGCACTCCCCTTCCCTGTTCTGCAGCCTGAAAACTCTCTCAAAGCAGTAAGCTGGGGGCAACCATGGGGCTCATCCTTCTAAGATCACTTCCTTTGTTGCCTGATGTTCAGGGTCTTGAAAGCCATTGTTTCAAATACTTTCTCTCTCTCTTGCTCTCTCTCTCTTCTTTTTTTTTGATTGTTTTAGGTGGAAAGGTGAATTCAGTATATATATATATATATATATATATATACATATATATATAATATTTTATATATATAATATATTGTATATACATAAGTACTATTATGTTTTAATTCAGGTAAATCTCAACTATCTGCAACTTTTTGGGAAAAATGTTATTACAGGCTTTCCAATCCTGTAAGAAATACTCATGTATCATCTGATCTTGATATTGTTTGAAAGTTTTGTTTGAGTACTTCAGTATGACTCCATATGGCAACATTGCCAGGTATGAAGGTGGTTTACTATATTATATATAAATAATCACTTCTTCCTCTCTGTGCCAAACCCCTATCCCCAATGTATTCTGTGAAGGGATTGAAATTGATGTATTACTTTTATCAGAAGAACTTTAGTGATTTTGAAGTTTATTCAGAGTTTCTTTCCTATACTCTCAATCATCTTTTTGCTCAATTCTCATACCCAAAGGTACTGAATCCCTTTTACAACAATAGCAGAAGAATTTATTAAGTTTTGCCAATTTTAGGGCTTGGTTTTATGGGTCATCCATATAGTTGTTCTAAGAACATGAGGACTACTGGAATGGAAAAAAAAACATTGAAAATAAATTGGAAAACATTTCAGTCATTTTAAAAATGGGCTCTTTATGCAAATTATTTCCCTGTGCCACATACAAAAGATATCTTTAATAAGATGCTTGGTCTTGAGAATCACTGTTAAAGGATACAAAAAGTATTCTTTCTCAAGAGTGGTTAAATGTGGCTTCTAGGGTTTGATAATAAAAGCAGGACTATTCATGCATAACAGAATCAGACTTTTCTATTTTTTTTAAAGCATGCTTTCTTTTGCTATTCTGGACAGGTGTTTCCATAGTGCAATTTAAACTGCAAAAAAGGCTCATAATTGCCAACACCTAATTTAACATTCTGAAGCTAATCATAAAACAACCTCCCCTTTCACAGGAGAGACAAAGTCTCAGCTGGGCTTTAAATCCTGATTATATGACAAGTTTCCAATTGAAATTTTAGCTATCAACCAAGTGACCTTCAATGACCACAAGCTGGGAAGCTTAGTAACTATTCTAAACAGATCTCTAGGCAAAAACTCTCACCCAGCATTGGTTTCCAGACTCTTACATTATTCACCTCATGAAAAAAAGACAAGCAGAATATGAAAAGCAAATGATTGTAGCAACCTTCAACCTTCAATTCTTGAAAGACCAAAGACAAGCTTTGAAAATATTCCTATAACCCTACTTCCCGTGTGAGAGTTTAGGACACTGATAAAATATTTATATTATCAGTCCACATATAGCAGTCAGTAATTTTTCTGCCTTTAAGAAAGTGTTATTTCAAAGAAATATTGTTCACATTAAAATAAAAGAAATCCTACAGTCATAGCTACTTGAAGATCGTAATAAAGTCATGCTTAATTTGTTTACTTCCCATAATCCCTTTCAGGAAATTTCAGTTTGAGGGAAGCTTAACTATTAATTATTTTGTGTGAAGTTTTCCTTCTCTTCATAAAAAAATTCGCCTATAACAATTTTTTTTTTAAATCTTTACAAGACTTCTTTTCCAGCTTCATTACAAAAAAATTCTGGCATAGTGGCATACAATGCAGCTAGACGAGAAGTACCTCATTCCTGTCTTTAAGTAAGATTGGTAAACACACTGGCTCTTAATTCCCAAACCGTAAATTTCTTGAGGGTGATCCTCTTTTTAAAACAAGTTCGTATTCTCCACTGTGATTACAAAGCTGACCCAAACATTTGTTGAATGAAAGCAGGACTTTACTAATATAATGAATGAGAGAATTGATTTTCTCTATGACTATGGTGATTATGCCCCCGAGGATTTTTTCCTGATTTATAACTTTATGTCTATAAAATTTTGCCAAAGGCGTATGATTAAATCACACTTAATTATACATTTAACAATTTGCCTATCCTATATTGAATTCAATAGTATTTTATATAACAAAACAGAAAATTCCTCAAAAAAATCTGTGTCAGGTAAAGCAATATATTTGTAAGTTTTGTTTGGTACACTCAACCTTTTTCTCATACAGATTTTACAATAATAGATTTATAAAAAGTTCTATACAATAATATTATAAGAATAAATTAAAAGAAAGAAAGTTAAGAAAAAAGGAAGAAGCAAACATGCCAACCATAAAGGCTAACTCAGTGGGTACAGTTGTACATAAAAACTGGCTGCATTGTTTTGTCAGCCAAGACAAAAAAAAAAAAAAAAGAAAAAAGGGAAACACAATGGATTACATAACTTACCAATAGAAAAGAAGAAAATTTACTACTTTCTCAAAGAAGGCACATATTTTTCCTGGTACTAAACTCAGAGCAAGTCCTCATGTGAGTCTTAGGTAGGGAACACTGAATAATTTAATGGACAATGTCCTTATACCAATTTCACAGCAAATGCAGAAATGGGCCTCATGTGGCTCTTTCCTGTAAAGGCCTTCAATAAAAGTCAAAGGCGTAATATTAGAACACCAGGGAAGAAGACATTTCTGAGAAGGACCCAGTGAGTCAGATACCAGCATGTGTTCAATCCTGATCCAAAGGTAGAACTTAGAGTGCTGGGGAAAGTGAAATGCTGAAACTGGTTATTGGTTGATATTTCCTTTTGGTTAGGAGCTGGAGAGCAGAAAATCCTTAAAGAAACAATCAGGTGAGGGCCTTGGTTGAGGTTTTTATGTTTATGGTTAAAAATCAACTAGTAATGTTAAGAATCCACATGAATAGGTGAAAAAACAATCTATAATTTAAAAATTCAGGCCCCTAACCAATGTTGTGGTCTGTGTCGCCTCACTCCATAAGACGTTGGAATGAGAGGGTGCTATTCAGTATCACTGAGCTTCTCCATCTTTTTCATCAAGCCACTTCTAATGACAGGATCAAGTTAAACTGTTACCACTAGGATTAGGGATAAATTCCCAAAGATTTGTGCCCTAAGTAGACAATCACTTTAAAACCTCAACTTGAGATTTCACAATGCACATAGTATTTTATTATTCTATAAAATACTCTTTTTATTTTAATATAAAAATAATGACACTATCAATAAGACATGACACCATACAACTCCTAGGAGAGAATATAGGCAAAACATTCTCTGACATAGATCATACCAATTTTCTTAGGTCAGTCTCCAAATGCAATAGAAACAAAAGCAAAAATAAACAAATGGGACCTAATCAAACTTACAAGCTTCCGTACAACAAAGGAAGCCATAAACAAAATGAAAGACAACGTACAGACTGGGAGAAAATATTTGCAAATGGTGCAACCAACAAGGGCTTAAAAATAATGACAACATCAAATGCAATGAGGATGTATAGCAGCAAAGACTCTCATTCACTGTTCATGGGAATGCAAAAGGGTACAGACACTTTGGAAGACGGTTTGGAGTTTACTTAGAAAAATTAACATACTATTACCATACAATCTAGCAATCAAGCTCCTTGGCATTTACCTCAAAGGAGGTGAAAACTTATGTCCACCCAAAAACTTGCACAGAGATGTTTATAGCAGATTTATTTATAATAGCCAAAATTTGGAAGCAATCAAGATGTCCTTCAGTAGGTGAATGGATAAATGAACTGTGGTGCATCCAGACAATAGAATATTATCAACACTAAAAAGATAACTTGTGTTACCAAGCCATGAAAAGACATGGAAGAATCTTAAATGCATATTACTAAGTAAAAGAGGCCTATCTGAAAAGGCTATCTACTGTATGATTCCAACTATATGATATTCTGGAAAAGACAATACTATGGAGACAGTAAAGAGATCACTGGTTGCCAGGGGTCAAAGGAGGGAGGGATGAATAGGTAGAGTGCAGGGGATTTTTAGGGCCATGAAACTACTCTGTATGACACTATAATGGTATATATATGTCATTATACATTTATCCAAACACATAGAATCTACAACACCAAGAGTGAACCCTACTACAAACTATGGACTTTGGGTGATAATGATGTGTTTCAATGTAGATTCATCATCTGTAACAAACATACCCCTCTGGTGGGGGATGTTAGTAACAGGGGAGGCTATGTATGTGTGGAGGAAGGGACTATATGGGAGATTTCTGTACCTTACGCTCAAATTTGCTATGAAGCTAAAACTGCTCTAAAAAATAGTCTATTTAAAATCTGCTTTAAATGAACTCTAAGAAGACAAGCCTTGCTTATAGATCAGCTTTGAGTGCTGCTTGGACCACCTCTCCAAAAGTAAGCCTAATCCAGTTTGAGTAGCACAGCCAGAGACAGGCAGGGTGGTTGTAACCTGAAAAATTATCAACGTATGCTACCACCTACCCACTATAGCCCTAAGTGAATCCAGTTAATGTTCTTGTGGAAAGCTGAATTCTGAACAGCATGGTCTCCTGAGGGTTTGCTGGAAATACCAGTAAAGGATAACTTAAACAATTGACCTGCTGTGGGAACTCAAATGATTCCCACAGCTTGAACGTCCATCAAGGGAAATAACTTCACATTTTTTCAGACACAATACTGAATCCCTCTTCCCTGATAATAGGTAAATTACTCAGACTTTGGTCTTTGGGGGTCAAAATAATATAAAACTTGTGCTGTGAATTTTGTCATTCAAAACTAATAAAGCGATAACTAACACACACAGCTCGTGGTATGTGTAGATTTTATACATATCAACTCATTTAATCCTTATAATCACCTATGAGGTGAATACTATCATTATGTCCACTTTACAAAAGTAGAATTTGGGACCCAGAGAACATAAGTAACTTGCCAATGGTCACACAGCTAGTCAGTGGGTGAACAGGGATTTGAACCAGTCAGCTTGACTTCAGAGTATTTCTTTTAACAACTATGCTAAGATGACTGGAGATGATTCTATTTCAAATCTTTGTGTTCTATAAATCTGAGTTACTTCAAGTCTGTATGTGGTCTAGAACTATCCTTGGAGATGTATCTGGGCCAAAGTGGTCTCAAGTACAGACTGTAGAGAAGCTGCCACTCTCATTCTCTCTTGGCATTCCGCTTTACTCTTTCCATTTCAGTGATGTTTTCGGAGTTCATGGACATTTTCTCCATAGCAAATTTACCTCAGGCATATCTCATCATGCCCTCTGAAACACATCCCATGTCTCCGTGATACTTTTCCTGCTTTAACTCCATTTTTAACCTGTTCAATTACTCAGTTCTTTCCAGTGCCTACTCTGAGAGGAAATCTTGGGTCAGCTCCTTTTTCACCTCAGACCATACTATAATTTCTAGGCAGCCTTGTGTCTGGTGCCCTGATCTGATCTAGTCAGCAGTGGCTAGGTGAACTGGTATCTCGTGTCTGGAAAACAGTACTAGTCAAGGAGCAACGACGCCAGTGAGGTGCTGCCCTTATGAAAGGTGTGTGCATGTGACAGGCTTTCTCAGACTTGGCCCGTCCACTCTAAAGTTGAAGGAGATGTTGTATTGTTCTTTTGCCCTTTCTTAAAGAACTTAGCTCATTCAATAAGCACTTGTCCTTCCTTTATCAAATATATCTTGGCAGGCCACTATTAATTTGTTTGTATTATAAAGAGGTGACATGGCTTCAACGGGCATTCTGGCTTGTTCGGGCCCCCAGAGTTCTTAATCAGTACAAAAATGTCCCCTGGATTGCAGTGGATGAACACTTGAAAACATTTCTAAATATTGGAATTCTAGCATTAGTCAATGTGAGTTTTTACGCTGGCTCACTCCTTACATACTCAGTTTCTAATTTACAAAAACAAAAACAAAAAAAACAAAGCAACGCTCTTTCTTTGTTTCATAAACTTTTCCCACTTTCCAGGCAGCTACAATTTTGCTTTCTTCCTCTCTGGTTATACCCGGAGTTCATGAGGACCATCCCTACAGTATTACCTTAGACTGTCTTTGTTTATGTTGGTGTCACACCATCATTGTAACTGGCCTCTCCCCGTCCTCCACCACCACTACTGCTTTCAAATGCTCAGTGTCCTGCTAGGGTTTGACTGTTTAACCATTTCACATCCACTTAGGTAAGTGCTAACTTCGTATAGAAATGACATTGCATTTGTAGACAGACAAATCAGTCATAAGAATGAGATGAGTGGTTTTGTCTCATACCTACTAGAAAAATCCCCTGTGCTTTGGAAGCAAAGACTTTTTCACAGCTGTTTTTCTTTTGTTTGTGTTAATGGAATTTTAGTTTCAAGCAATGAAAAAAAAAAAAATTAAAGGTGCATGCTGAAATCTGAAACTGTGTTTTTTTCAGAGGATGTTATGCAATTATACTTTTCTTTACCAAAACCTCACATTAAGAGGATTAACTTTTATATAAAAAAAAATGTTGTTAAAAGTCCTGGAAGCTACAGACTTGAGGGCAAATGCTGCTTCTTTAATGGGAAGAAAAACATATAAACTGGTGTCAGATTTCCAGCAAGAGCAATGCTTATTTTACTAATATATTGGGTGTACAATACTGTATGGGAATACTACTGTATTTTTTAGAGAAAGATACTTCTTTTCCTTGCAAAGCTTTACATGTGTTCTTCTTTGTCTTGTCATTTCAGACCATTTTTGTTATATTAAACCTTTTTAGTTATGTAATTTTGAAACAGCAAACTGTAAAAACAATAACCAGAGTGATATTGTGTGATATTCACTTGATTAGTTGATCACCTTGTATTGCTGCCTTGCTGGAACTTTTATAAACTACTTTTATAATCTCAAGGTTTCAAAGGCCATCGTGTTTCACAATGAATCCTTGATATGCGTCTACATATATATATATGACACATATATACTTATAACTTGTATAATTACATATACAATTAATTATATATTATGTATTGTATGTAATATATATCATAACTAAAACATACATCTTCTCTCTTTTTTGTGGTGCTGAATATTTCTTGTTGTTTTACTTGCAAGTTTTTATTTTAATACTTACTAGCTTGTATAATGTAATCAATATTTGCCAAAATATTGCAACTTCAAGGGTATTACTGATATTTTATGTGGTCAAGGCAAAATTATATTTAAAATTAAAAACATTTTGGAAATTCTGGCATATATAATACATTTTAACAGTGAATTAAAAATTAAGGGTTTAAAAAAATACATCACTTTTGAAATGGGATCCTGTAAGTGAAATCACACATATCGCGGTACTAGTTTATAATAGGCTGACCTCATTTTAATTATCTTCAGAACATGAATTAAGCCATCATAGATGATATTTTTAAGAGTGGGTCTAAGAAAGACGGAAAACACTTTTGTAGCCTCTGAGTAAAGGGATGTGGTCATTTAGAAATGCATCATTAAAGACTTAATCCCAGTGAAAATATGGGAAGGCAATTCCACAGACATTTTCCAGAAGACATACAGAAGATGTGAGGTCAGGAAGGAGGAAAGAGGTTTAAAGCAAGGCACATCTGTGATTGTTAAGAACAATCAGAAGCCATAACATAAAGAAGACAAAAGGGGGAATGTGCTTCAGTCGACCCCAAGGCCATCTGGCTCAACAGAGTTTAAATATTGAGCAAGCGTTCTTTCAAAGACTTCTTTTTTCTCTCTCTGACCTCAACTACCAGAAAACTACAGTTTATACAAAGTCAACCTTTCTGTGGAATCCCCGTTAATCCAGAAGTGATATATATTTGAAAAATTTCCAATTGACATTAGTCTTAACTTTCTACTTAGTGGATTCTCAATGTCCAAGA
Organism: Balaenoptera ricei; assembly: GCF_028023285.1. Taxonomy (NCBI): domain Eukaryota; kingdom Metazoa; phylum Chordata; class Mammalia; order Artiodactyla; family Balaenopteridae; genus Balaenoptera; species Balaenoptera ricei. The sequence goes on from NC_082642.1 coordinate 133,280,620, forward strand.
CAATTTATGGTTCACTAAAATCAAACATAGATTGTCATCCTATTGTCTATTTAATTAAGAAAATTTCGTGATTTTTCCAAAAACAATCAGTGGTCATTTGAACTCCTGAGTGAATGGTTAAAACAAATACACTCCTGATGGTTGTTATTAATATTCAGGATGAAAACTAAAATGTGTTTTTTTTTAATCTATGAAGAAAAAAGGTCCATTTTCCTTGGGAGGAAAAACTCCAATTCTTATTTTAGTAAAAATAGTGTGAACTAACATATGAGAACACCTTTTAAAAAAATAATTAATAGATTTATTTTTTAGTACGGTTTTAGATTTACTGAGTAATTGAGCAGATAATACAAAGAATTCCATATACTCCTCCCATCCCTCACAGTTTTCTCTATTAGTAACATCTTGCATTAGTGTAGCATATTTGTTATAGGTAAATGAGTATTGATACATTATTTTTAACTATAGCCCATCCTTTTTATTAAGGTTCACACTTTGTGTTGTAGAGTTCCATGGTTTTGACAAATGCAAAATGGCATGTATTCATTACAATTTCATACAGAATAATTTCACCATCCTAAAAATTCCCTGTACTTCACCTATTCATCCCTTCCATCCTTTCGAACACCTGGCAACCACTTACCTTCTTACTGTCTCCATAATTTTACCTTTTCTAGAATGTCATGTCATTGGAATCATACAGCACGTAGCCTTTTCAGACTGGCTTCTTTAACTTAGCGATATACATGTAAGGCTTCTCCATGTCTTTTCTTGGCTTAATAGCTCATTTCTTTTTATCACTGAATGATTTTTTACATATGCAAAATTTCCATGGCCAAATATAGGACTGAAAAGTAAGGATACTTAGAAATGTATCTTTAAGTAAAATTGAATATTAAAAAATTGTTTTGTTTATTTCAGATGCACAGTTTTCAACAATAACTAAGCTCAATTCCTTTTATTCTGTAAAATGTATTAGCCTCATTTATATTTTTCAATAGCACTAACTTGCCTTTAAGTCATATTCAATTCCTTTCTTACCCATCTGTAATACTTGGACCATCTGTTCAATAGGCTCATACACCCATTAACCAGAAGAGCTGACCGATAATCGATGTTCCACGTATCCCCAACGTCATGAGAATCGGTCCTCCTCTCCCTGTCCTTCCAAATTGCTTCCTCCTTTTCCCTGCACACCCTGACTTAGATGTTAATAATTTAATTTATCAGATTTTTTTTTTTTGGTGCAGGCTGAGTAACCATGAAATTACGGAACATTTCTCTGTGGCTGCTTCTCTGTGTCTCATCTCATCTGTGGTTGATAATTGGTTGTTTCTGGAGTCCTCTACAAACATAAATTTCCACTGGAATGAAAAACACATGCAAATAAACAAACAAAAGGAATTAGGAAAACGTCTGAATTTTTCATTGACTCTGATGTCTATTTATGTCTTTTCTAATATGGACTCAAAACATGATTACTTAAATGAACATTTTGACCTGGAATAAAAACAAGCTTTAAAAATAATCTATTTTTCATGTGCTTACGATCTAAACCATATGACAGGAGTAGTTTCTGTTTTCATTAATAGGAACCAGGCCATTGTGCAAGTATTTCTTGAACATATGTTTGAGGCCATTGGAATGATCTAGGCAAGACTGCTTTATAACCATAAAAGACTGGAATAAATTTAGTATACTAGAAAATATAATTGAATAGGATGATTAAAAGTACATCTTTCTTCTAAATAATTTGCTTAAACAGAAAGACATCTTGTAAAATGGCTTAGATCCAGTATTTTTGGTCGGCTTCCCTTTTCTAGGAACCATATTGATTGCAGTTTTAGAAATAAAGCTATTTAAACAAAATCAATTAAAACGATATTAAGAAGGTCATGCACATATTTATAAAAATCAAATGATCTGTTAATTAAAAAGCGCAACCCATTAGTAACATTTGAAGCTTAGAATTTCCATGGCAACAGTTTAAAAAATTTAACAGCACACATTTTATTTACTTTGCAAAAGTGATACATCCAGTGAAACAGGCTGATGACCTAACACAGGGTGGATTTGTAGTCGTATGTTTGAGCTAGTAAATTAAGAAGATTGGCAGGGAAAATACAGACTTGAAGTCACAGCATATTCATGTAATGGTCATGGCTATTACACTGGGAAAATGCACATAATGCTAAATAATCTACTTATATGTGTTTTACAAGTTTATAAATTTCCACATTGCTGCATATCCAAACGTCTGTTATTTTTACAAATATGAAATCACCTCCACAATATTACACTTGTTCCATTTCTTTGGGTTGATTTTTGGGGATGCTGCACTCTCATTCTCATCTTTGGCATTATTTTTAACAACATAATCTCCCTGGCCACCACCAAGGTTTTTTCAAGTCTTTCTCACCACCCGTCTGTTTTTAATTCCTTTGTATGCATTGTAAGTAGTGAAATAATACACGCTGTCTGTTTTTAATTCCTTTGTATGCATTGTAAGTAGTGAAATAATACTTTCATCCACTTATTTATCTTTTTTTCCCTTGATTTCAGTTGTGCTGGGCATTAGATTATTGTCCTCCTACCCCAGACAACTGCAAACTCTGCTTGCATTCAGATTTTATCTGACCATAATTCATGACAATCAAGTGTACAAATAATTCAACATATGTATGTCTACAACATATATTCTAAATATTGTTCATTTAATGGTAATAAAAGTGAATATCAACAAATCAGTGATCCCTTTATTGTGGAAAAATCATCAGTGTAAGGATATGTAGTTTGTTTGAAAGTCTGGGCTCTCAGGAGGCATATGAGTTATGGGGGAGATATTATGAATATAAACGAAATTATAGCAAACAACATGAGGCTATGAATAATCAGTGCTTAGAAAGAGGTGCAGACCAAAGAGGCAGAGGAGGGAAGATGGGTTCATTTACCCATTTTTAAGGGATTCATTTACCTGAATCAGACCATTTAGCATTGGATGATCAGGGTAGGTCTTGACAAAGGAAGTAGGGTTTGGTCTGGGTCCTGAAGGATGGATGAGATTTAAGTGGCAGGAAGGAAGAAGGAAAAGGGCTTCCCAGCAATGAGAACAGAGTGAACAAAGGCAGAGAAAAAGTGTGAAAGTTCAAGGTGTACTGGGGACCCTGAAGGGACAGGAGCAGAAAGTTCATGTAAGGCCCTAGTGAGAAATAAGTTTACCAAGACACACTGAGGTCAGATTTTGGCAGATTCTCCATTTCAGGCTAAATAGTCCTGGTTTGGGGCACCAGACAATCATTTTGTGGGTTCTCAGCAGGAGAATCGGTGCTCTTTGGACAGATTAATCTGACAGTAGTAGGCAAGCTACCCTGCAGGGGAGGCTGGAGGCAGGGAGACCAGTTAGTGGAACTATGAAAGTCAAGAAGGGAAAAATTATTGGATGGGAGGTTAGGTGGAGATGGTCTAGCAATGATTAGCATTAGAAATATTGGATTTGATGTGAATGTCAAGCAGTCAGTTGAATGGAAATACTCATTTGAAAATTGTTTTAGGAGAAAGAATTTAGATTTAGGAGTCATTCCCGTTAGGAAAGTTTGACTAAATTCCTCTGCTTCCTTAGAGGTCTAAAATTAAGCCATTGAAGGGAATGAACAATCAACTAGATGGTGGCTTTGAGGGAGAAAAAAAATATGAAGAACAAAAATTGGAAAGAAGACTGAGGAGTGAATCTTGGGGACCTGTACATTCTCTTGGGAAGAGGAATCTTAAAAAGAAATAAAGTAGTTGATAGAGAAGTAGGTGGACCAGAAGAACGGAGCCTTGTAGAAGCTAGGGGAAAGAGATTGATTAACCCACCTTGTACTAATATCTGCCTCTCAGAGATTAAGGTAGAACATTTGTTTAGTCATGATTTTTCACTGCATAGTTCACACATCACTAGGAAACGCTTCATGTAACTGACTCTACTCCTCATCTGTCAACAAGGATCAACCTACCCTGTGAGCTGTTGCAGGGTGATTTACACTGTGAATAAGCCCTAGAAAACTTGTTTTCCTTATGCCTGTGGAGATGCTTCAGTCAAGACATTCAGAACCATAACCACATGGAATGAAAAACTCTCGAGCCAAGTTTTCTTCTCTTTCTTTGTTTGCTAATTCCAGAAATCAGCTATTAATCACAGAATACCATAAAACATCAGATCTTTTTTAATCCCTAAATCCAAAATGATTAAAATTTTGCTGAGGCAACTTGCTGTCAGTGTATGCCCAGATATAGATGTTGCTTCTGATAAAAGGGTAAGAAATCCGTTCAGCTCTGCGTAAAGAGATTGCTCTTGGCACACCAGATTGATGCACCTGTGTGCACTAGCCTAGAGGGAAAAGGTAGGAAAAGAAAATAGATTTGGATTTTGCTGTACTGGAGACCGTGCCATATGATTACTGGGATTGGCCCCATTGGCTAGGCCCAGAATAGTAACCACTGTAATAAACCATCAGACTTTGGAGTGCAAGGTACAATACAAGCTCAGGGGCAGTTGCTTCTTGGAATAATATATTCATCCCTTGGGTTAAAGGTAAGGGGAAAAATCGCTGAGGTTATATTACCATCACCTCGCCCAGATGAGTTAGAAGACAGGATGAAGGTTGTCACTGGGCATCTCGCCTGCTAACGTTGCTGAATCCAGATGAGAACTTGGGAGACTTGTTACATAATGAGTGCAGCAGCTGGGAGACTCCTGGACCAGTTCCAGTCTTCCTTCTGCCTCTGGCTTAGCTGTGTGATCCTGAGTAAGTCACTATTTTGCCTTCGACTTTCTCAGGAAAGAAAGAGATGTGTCTAATCCACAATAAAACATAGGAGGATTCTTTTAAAAATTGGGGAGCACTGTGGGAATGGGCAGTTATAAAAAGTGCTCCTGGATCTAGGAAATGCATACTTATCTTCCTCTAGGTTTATTTCAGATTGCTTACTAAGAATATATATATATATATATATATATATATATATATATATATATATACACATATATAAATTTTTTTTTTTTTGAAAGACATCTTCAAGCAGAAATTTGCCATTCCTGGAAAATGAAAGTGATTCCAAACTTGGAATCACACTGCAACCTGATTTCTCACCCTATTCTTTCTCACCGTATTCCCATAGCTTCCTACATGGGCTTTTCCTGATCTTCACTTTTTTTGTCTCGTTCCTTCCTCCCTCCCTCCCACTCTCTCTCCCTCCCTCTCTCTCTCCCTCTTTCTCTCTCTTTCTCCCTCTCTCTTTCATTCTGTTGTAGAATAGTGAGTAGTTTCTATCTTCAAACCAAAGAGATGCTTTATTTTACCTGAATCACACACACACACACACACACACACACGCACACATACACACACTCTTTGGTGTAAATTCTGAAGAGCAGAAGTCACTGTGTAATTTTATGAAAGGCAGTTTCAGCAAAGACTGGTTTGAGTCGAGTGAGTATCATATAGGAATTGCCTGAGATTTAGTTTGGGAACTGAAAACTGGTGGAAGAAGAATAACAATGTCTTATAGAACATCTAGATTTGGAAAAGACTTTTTTCGTTAGCTGGCAGTTACTAATAATGCTGCAAATGGAGGATGGGCATGTTAGTTTGGAATATAATAAATAGTAGAAGATATCGACTTCCAAAAAAAATCTGTATAAATCTGCTTACTACAAGCGTGCTCAGCAGAACTAATAGAGATTTGGGAACTTTGAAGAAAGTGTGTTCATTCCTAAGTAGTAGGATCTACATTCATGTAGAAGAACATAAGTTAGAGAGAGTTACAGTTGTGTGATTTATTGAATATTAAGCAAACTTGAATAAAAGATGATCCCTCTTTTTCCAAAGCAAAGATCCTAAAAGGAGTTTTTTTTGTGTTTGTTCATTTGTTTGTTTTGCTTTGTTTGCCAACTTGAACATACATATTTTTAGGTATGTAGTTTAAAGAGCTATTTATAAAATTTAACTATTTTATTTGGTTACACACAATTTTAAAATCACATATAATGTTAAACAATACAGTGATTAACAAACATCACTATTTTTCATGCTCTCATTCTGTGAAGCACCTATATTAAAACTCTTCACTTGCATGAATACTTTATAACTCCTGAATATTGTGAAAGTGTTTTCTGAAAATATCCTTTAGATGTCAGTGTCTTTATTATAACTGGAACCACTTTTTGAGTTTTCTAAAGTACTTATCACCTTCCCTTCCACCTAAGTTGTTGGAGAATCAGCTCTTTCACAATTTGTGGGTAAGATGATCACTGGAAATTTTACACCAAGCAACAAATATCCATTTGGTAGTCTCATTTCAACAACTTAGTCATTACTACTTTACTTATTAAAGTGATACACAAAAGGTGTGTTTACATCAAAACCTGTGATTATCAGATCATACTCGAGGAGTCATTATTAAGAATGTATAAATGTATTTGCCACCTTTTAAAAATTTAATCCCATCATAAATTTGAGTGATTTGGCATTAGTGTATCTTTCTCAAATAGAATTTTGTTGTTAAAATAATAGGACACTATTCAATATGAGAAATTCTGTAAGGTGACTTTCTTGTTTCTGAAGGATAATTTTGAAACCAAGAGCTCACCTGATATTTAAGCATATATGGTACTTGTGCTTTTTAATGATTAGGTCAATTGAGAGTAATGTAACGGCAATATTTCTGCGATACATTCTGAAGTATATATCCTCTTTTTGGTAGCCAATTTCATTCTCTGTGGCGCTTCAGCTAACATTGCCATAGAGTGGGGGATAGTGAATACCCAAGACTGAATAAGGAAGAGCATAAAGAAACTCCTACCAGCTGGGAGAGGAAGTGGAAAGATCTTCTGATCCCAGAAAAAGGTAAAGAAGAAGGTGAGAGTGAGATCCAGATTATGGCAGGAGTGAGATATGGGTACTCTCTTGCTCCCGCCATTTGGTTAAAACCCAAAAACAGAAGAGCATAGAAATACTCAGACAGATTTTGGGTGGCCCCAGACATATCCTGAGGGAGATAGAAAGTCTCTGAGAGAAGCTGTCTCTCTGGAGCCACATTCAATATGGTACCAGGCATTAGAATAGAAAAAGTCAAGGGACGTGATCTGGAGGAAAGCTTTACAGAGCTCTGTGCACTTCAGGTGAGAGTAAGAGACAGCAACTGAGAGTTCCATGTGGAAATGACACAGAGCTGAGGGAATCTGAGAACCTGCGGTCAGGATGAGGAGACTGTAGCACATGGGAACTCCATAACTGGAAGTTCTGGCTACACAGACTTCAGCAGTGGGTAATCAATACCATACTCAATGATCTATCTAGTCAGCACCAGCCATAACCCAGTCTAGTCATTGCCAGGTGCTCAGGAGAAAGGTCAGACAATACATTGCAACAGAATGAAGCAAAAACACTTGCGGAGGAGTACATACACCTACAGCCCCACTCCCTCCATTGTAAATCTTGGGAATCCTTCACTTAGATGGGAGGTTGGCAATGAAGGAAGGAGGCTACATTTCTTGAGAATAAACATCCTTGGTAGGATTTAAATTTTGGATGTGCTGAAAGTAAGTTAACCTAAAGAGACTTTTAAACAGAAAAAAAAAAAAGTTACTTGTCATTGACAAGTTTCAATATTTTCCCCACTACCTGTGGGAAACGGATCTTCTGATCAAAAGTATGATCTATTTTAGAAATAGAGAAAGTACATTATATTTTGCATGTCTGAACTATAGAGTTTAATGCTCCAAACTAATTTATATATTGAGGTACCAGTCAGGATAGTTTAGGTTATGTTGCAGTAACAAACAACCCCCAAATCTCAGTACCTTAAAACAACAAAGGTAGATTTCTCACTCATGCTACATGCATAAGAGTTGGCAGAGACTTCTATTTATTGCAGTTACTCAGAGAGAAATCGAGACTGACGGAGAGTGGCCCATCTGAACTAACTGTGATGGGAAAAAAGAGAGCGTAGCAGTCGTGTCTTAAAGACGTTAAAACGTTTGAAGTGATGTATTCCTTCTGCTCAAATTTTAGTGGCCAAAGCAAGTCACATGATCATGTCTAACATCAAGGGTGCATAGAAGTACAATTTTACTATATGCCCTTGAGGAGAACGAGAAATAGTTGGTGAACAGTGCTGATAGCCACCATCATTTGTAAGCCCTTTGTAACTTTCTGAATTATGGTTTCAACATGGAAAATCATTTGACCAGGACCAGATGTGAGAAATAAAAAAGATACCAGTGACTACAATTTCAGGATAACTAATATATTCTTTACAATGTGTGCCACCATTTTCTCACATTTCTTAATATAGTAGCATCCGTATTGCTCAGAGTTCAGTCAAACCAAGACAGTTTACTCCAGATCAGGGGTTGGCAAACCTTTTGTGTAAAAGGCCAGATAATAAATATTTTAAACTTTGTGGGCCATATGGTCTCTGTCACAACTACTTAATTCTGCTGCTGTACTGCAAAAGCAGCTATCGCTAATATGCAAATGTGTGGGAATGGTATGTTCCTATACAACTTTATTTAAGGACACTGAAATTTGAATCTTGTATAATTTTCGCATGTCACAGAATATCATTTTTCTTTTGATTTTTTTCCCAACCAGTTAAAAATGTGAAAACCATTTTTAGCCTGCAGACGGTACAAAAACAGACGGTGGGCTGGACTTGGGGTAATAAGGAATCTTCTACAGAGAACTGAGAATGTACAAAATCATTGAAAGGAATGGAGGAACAGTTCTAACCTTAACAACCAGGAACAACTAGTAGCTCCAGAAATGACCCTGCCTTTGCCTGTAGTAGGTGAACCGCTCTCAGGGACGCAGGAAACTGAAAAATTATAAATCTGCTGCTAATACTGCTGACTTCCCAGGCTGCAGTCCTGGCTACTCTGCCATGATCCAGAAATATGCCACTGCTGCTCTAGGAAGTGCTGAGTCAGGAATCCATCCACTACACTGGGAGGGCTCTGCTATAGCTGCCACCTCGGTCTTGATCTTTGCCAGCAAAGTATATGCCTCAAACTTGGCTTTTTCCTACATCTGATTCAGTTCCTAAACATTCCCACAAGTGTATGATGGAAACTAAATCATGTCCTAGCCCCCAAAGAGTCTGAGAAATGCTTTGTAGCTTTCCAGCTACTGCATGTTAGCAGTGGTAGAACGGATGTTGGGCAAAGCAATGAAAGGTATCAGACATAGCCTAATATAAGTGAGACAGACTCAGTTAAGATGACTTTGGCATTTCCAAAACCTTCTGTAAGCACTTAGGAAAATAAAGTCCTTTGTATAACTCCCACCATATAGCAGGAAGATAAAAATAATTTTATACATGCTTCCTGCCCACCAGTGCTACAGCCCCGAAACAATCATGTACTCTATGCCACTGACCTGGGAACTTCCCACAGTTACACAGAGAGATGTGTGTATTCATGTTCATGGCAGTGCTGTTGGAAATAGCAGCAAAAAGTATTGTCCACAGATAATAAGGTAAACATTTTGGTATAGACGTGCTAGAAAGCAATTAAAAGATATGGCTGTAGATACCAGCTTGGAAAGAGTTCTGAGACACATTGTAAACAAAGTGAGTTAAGGAATAGTTATGAAGTATGATCCTACTTTTTGAAAGATAAGAATTTTTAAAATGCATTATTATCTTTACTGCTTTGTTCTGATTTTAAATATAATCCAAAGGTATAAATATATTTCATAGAATTATAAAAAATAGAAAGCTAGTGTTCTCTATAATCCTAATCTCCTGACATCACTGTTATCGATTTTTTGGTGTGTGTATTACTTTCTTCTGTACACATACAAAATTTAGATTACATTTTAAAATAAAGTTTGTTTTGTTTAAGATGCTCATTTTTATTTTTAGAACTAAGATTTGTTGTGTCAGGGACCTACTACTCAGGGATCTTGGTGGCACTCTGAATATCATTTTTCTACTAAAAAAGCCATAGGGGACCATTGATTCCTTCATAGATATAATTTCTATGTGTTAACAAAAAGGACTAACTTGTTTCATAAATTTGGGTTTAATGGTTTCATCTTACACAATTTTCAATCATAATCCATTTCAGAGACTGTTGTTTTCCACAAGTACTGCAAAATGCTGTTATTTTCAGTGCAAATATGCTATTTAATCAATCTGAGACAGGCAAGGTACTTGCAAACATTAAACATAAATTGGTAATGTATCTCTGAGAAGTACTGCATTCCACTAGGCCCTCCTTGAACACTTGTGTAAGTCTCACATTGTAAAATTTCCAGACAAAATACTTCATTTTCCTATTGCTGTACAAAAAGAGAATTTACTTAAAATAAGTGTAGGAGCAATTTCAATCATTACTTAATATTTAATGACAGAATCTCCATCATGATTTCTCCTCATGTATATGGGTCCATCATTGTTACCCATGAAATAAGCTATAAAATTTATGTTTATCAGATCTGCTACAACAGCACATTTTTATTTTCTACTTGAGCAAAATATACATTGATGAGTAAGTTACGTCTGGAACTAACTGGACAAACATCCTGTTCGATAGCAATTACATCTAGAGGTAGTAAGGCATTTAAAGTAATTAGTTATAGTAAAACCTCACTAATTCTGAGTAAATATAAGAAAAAGGAAACAAAATGGAAAACGGCTGAACTGTAGAATGCATTTAAGCAGGGGTTTTCAAATCATTTGATCTTAGGACTTCTTTATACTCTTTAAAATTATTGAGAATGCCAGAGTAGTCCTGCCAGATAAAATACAGGATGCCTGGTTAAATTTTAATTTCAGATAAACAGTGAATAATTATTAGTATAAGTTATGTCCCAAATACTACATGGGACATATGTATATTAACAATTATTCCATGTCTATCTGAAATCCAAATTTACTGCATGTCCTGTAGTTTTATTCGCTAAATCTGGCAACCCTACCCCAGTTTGTTCATGTGGATATTTACAATACTATAAATTAAAACTGAGAAATTTAAAAATAGGTGTGTATCCATTAATTCATTTTAAGGTATAGACCTATTACATAATAATTTTTATAAAAAATAACTACATTTTCCTAAAAAACGATGAGAGGAATTGTTTTACATTTTAGGGGGACCAACCTCTTTAATATCTAGCTTAATCTAGATTCTCATACTTTCTTCTGCATTGAATCTGTTGCAGTATGTTGTTCTGGTTAAAGTATATGAAGAAAATATGGCCTTCCTCAGCTAGTAGTTTAGAAAAAGGAAGACTATTTTAATGCCTTTTCAGATAATTGTGGATATCTTCTTTGATCTACACCCAAAATCCACAACTGGTAGTTTCTTAAAGATTGGTTACAGTAAGGAATCTGAGACCATGCCAGTGAATATTCCATACAGTCACATTGAAATCCATTGGTCTGTCTATCTCTTGAACAGATCTTCTGTCCCTGCTTTATTTATAACATCATGGGCATTGGCCATTTGAGAAATAATTGGTTTACTGATTTATGTAATTCTTTCAAATGATCTTTATACAATATTAAAAATATGTTAATAGCACTAACAATCTCGTCAGTGGAGTCTTAAGTATTGAAAGGTGTCAAGCTCAAGTTGGTAAATCTACATTTTCCAAAATACTAATTTTTGCTTGGACGTTCAAAGTTTATCATTGGCAACAGATTCTAACAGTTCTTTTTTCTTGAAGTAACAGACTTATTTTGTTTATTTTCAAGAAAACCTCTCTGCCAAATACCCAAGTCTGAATAATCATAGTCAGTCATTTTCTCAAGTAGAGATTATGTTCCATTAAAAAAGCCCCTAGTTCAGCTTGCAATACAAACATCATTTTCCTCAAGGTTGCCATTATATTTTGGCAGAAGTGCTTTCATGTGTACTTCCAACTTTCATCACACACAATGTTTAAAAATGTGTATTCAAAGATAGAGATTAAATTAATGCTTAATCAAAGAGATTGTCTTTTCCCCATCCGTGTGTAGCAGTGACGACTGCAGTGATTACTAGTACAGTTTGGTGCTCTTGCCTTGGTTCATGCTAAGGTGCCAGAACCATTGCTTTCCCAACATCACTTCAAATGTCAGCACAGTGAAAGAGCAAATGGCTTCATAGTATTATTACAAAAGTAGTTTTGACTTTTTGGACCCCATGAAAAATCTTGGGAACCCCAGAGGTCTGCATACCAGGCTTTGAAAACTGCTGCTTTAAAAAATTTTTTGCACTGTTTTCAAGAGTACATTAAAGAGCAAGTAGTTATAGTCAAAAACACCAATATGTACATGTACAATAATTCATTGACTAAGCCAACATATCTTCTTAAACATTTTCAATACAGATGCCCTTATTTTCTGTAGCTCCAATTTACCATCTCTTTTGGTTGCCATACCAACTTCTCATTTGCTCCTCTTGCACACCAATAATTCTGTCCACTGGTATCTGTGTCCAAAATGAAATCATATATGAGTGCAAGGAAAAATCACAACAGCTACATGGAGAGGTCTTGGTTTGTTTGGAGTTATACACAATTTAATGTTAGCCATGCCACAATGCTGTAGCAACACGGCTCCTGCCAACCTTCTAGCATCATGTCTTATCATTTTCTTGCTTAAAAGCTTGTGATATGGCCGTGTTGTCCTGATAAGATGTAAATCCCTTAGCCAGGTGAAGAGTTTCCTCACACCTTGGTTACAATCTAGCCTCTCTCTTTTTTAACCTTTCTTGTCAACCCTACACACACACACACACACACACACACACATGCACGCACGCACACAATTCAGCCCCACAACTTGCTATTTCCTAAAAATACATTATACTTGCAAGTTTCCATGCCTTTGTACATGCTTGTTTCTCTGTCTCAAATGTTTCCTCCAAACCCTCATCTCCCTGGAAATTTCTCCCCAAAAAGTCTTTATTAATAATGCATCTTCCCAAGAAGGCCATCCAGGAATTCCTTATCAAAAATGTCACCCCCTTCAACATTTCATTTCCTTCTTCTCTGCTTTGTTTTTCATTCTCACTTCTTACATGCAATGTATATTATTTATCTTGACTAATTTATGTCTCACCCACTGGAATGTGCATACATACCATGAGGGCAGAGATTTTTTAATTTTTTAATTAATTAATTAATTTATTTATTTTTGGCTGTGTTGGGTCTTCGTTTCTGCGCGAGGGCTTTCTCTAGTTGCGGCGAGCAGGGGCCACTCTTCATCACGGTGCGCGGGCCTCTCACTGTCACGGCCTCTCTTGTTGCAGAGCACAGGCTCCAGACACGCAGGCTCAGTAGTTGTGGCTCATGGGCCCAGTAGCTCCGTGGCATGTGGGATCTTCCCAGACCAGGGCTCGAACCCGTGTCCCCTGCATTGGCAGGCAGATTCTCAACCACTGCACCACCAGGGAAGCCCGAGGGCAGAGATTTTTGCCTACGTTGCCCACAATTATATCTTCTGTACCTACTGGTACTTTCCAAGTATTCCTATGTGCTCAATAAGTATTTGTTGGATGAATGAATGATGTCAAATAGCACTGCCTCTGTTAGCTACCTTCACCTCAGTACAGCTAATTTAATCACATATTTTCCTCACTATTTGTATGCAACATATAGCACTACACCATTTACCACTTTGTTTTGGGCTTATTTATTTTAAAATGTAACATTTCTATCAGACTATTAACCCTTTAACATATATAACTTGTTTTATTCATCCTCAGTTATTGGCACAGGCTGACACAGTGTTTTGGAAATGTTTGTTGAATCAAAAACTGAGTGAAGTTCCATGAGGCAATTAAAACTAAAAATGTAGAATAATTTGGACTTCGCCTAAAATAGGATGCCTAATACAAGCAGCTATTTTAAATAATACTATTGAACGGCTTTTACAATATGGTTTAGAACTACTATTTCCACTGAAACAAATAGAATATGTAAATACCCCTTTCTGTGTTCAAACACCATTGATATTAACTGAGCTGTCACAAACAAAAAATTTTCCAGGGATGCTGTCTTTGATGCTGGAGGCCACCGCTGTTTCAGCCACCCTCCTTCTGGTATTCTGCCTGCTCTCTTCCTCACTCCATGAAAGATATTTTGATCTCAATCAGTTTGTAGTGCTATTTGTAGCCTAATCTTGAATTTATTTAAGGAAGAGCTCTTTCTCCTTTAAAGAAACTTCAGACACCAGCCACCCTGAGAAAGAGATAGTTGTCAGGATCTTTCCTTAACCAATGAAATCATACTGTACAAAGGTTCTTCCTGAGGCTGAGTCTGATTTATTCAATTTGTTAGTCACAATAAAATGCCTATCCACATTATAGATAAAAAATAGAATTGAGAATTTCACACACACACACACGCATGCACACAATTTTGCACGCACGCAAAAAAAATCCTCATGGTTCAGATATTTGGTTACCACAAGCCCTCCAGAATGTAGGGAATCTAATGCAGAGGTGAGGGTAGGAGTGGGGAGAGGCCGGCTGCAGAAAGAGCAGCTGGATGGGCAGTTTGGGGACCCAGTAGGTTCCTGGGGTCTGAGAGGGGCCTGGGGAGGTGAAAGGGCAGTGGGAAGAGTTCAGAGACCAGCAGCCCGAGGCCAAAGGTCAGACCCCTGGCCTTTCATTTTAACATGTGTCTGTGGGAAAGGGTCTGCAATGAAGATTGAACTAAAGGGTTTGCTCTCCACCTTGATCCTCGTTATAGAAATGGGAGAAATGATAGTGAAAAGGAGGAAAGTGAAAATTTGAGTCTTGACAGTATAAAATTGATAGTCATTTATGTAAACTCTGTGTAGTTTGTTGGCTTATCATATGACAATAACAGTGTGCCTGTTATTAAATGTGATTTATTAGCCATTAGATTAGAATTGCTCATGCTTTCAGAGTCTTCTGTTAACAAGCAACATTATAATCTGTCTACAAATTTCATAATAGGTGAGTTGTCACAAAAGGACTCCTGCTTAATTCCCTACACTAGATAAAATTTTGTTTGAATTTTATAATGTCTGGTAAATGTTCCTGGCTGACCTGTCTGATCTTGCTGATTACAGCTTTAAGTTTCAGTGATTCAAGTCCTTGAAAATATTTACATACTTATGTCTAAGTGATTTCTAAGGCATCTTCCGCAGAAACAAAATATGGTCTATAATATGACCTTCGTTATCCACTGCATAATCTGAAATTGAAGATGGGAGGCTTCAACTTCCAAATATTTCCCGTGCATGCTATAACTTTTACCATCAGAAATGTGTGGAGTAAAATGTAAATTCTGTAGTCACTGCTGATCTTGGCATAGTGTGTGATAATGCTATTTAAATTCCTTATCAAGGGAATGAATGTAGCCTCTTCATTAACTCTAGAGAATGTTTTAAAAAAATGTGTTCACATTTTCAGAGACCAGCTTTCAACTGCGAATGTATTTGGTGGGGTAACAATGATTGAGTTCATTGGTCCATCAAGCTGTATCATTCTGTCTGAAGCAGCTTTTCATTTGCATATTGATAAAGAGGACGACCTTCTCTTCTGACCTTCTAACCCCAACCAAGCTAATCCTGCCTTTGTTCCAAAAAGGGAGTGGGGGTGGTTCTACTGCTTCAATTGTTTTCCAAATTTAAGACCAAGGCCCTTGCCATTTAAAAAATATGAAGATTATTAATACAATGAATTATTAACAGTGAAGGATTCCACAAAATATTTAACATGATTTTAATTTAACAATTAAAATCATTTGTCATAAAAGTAAAAGAAGTACATCATTGATCATCAAATCAATAAACGGTAAAATGAAATGGTTATATATAGAGCCTTGCCTTTTACTAAATCAAACAGGCTTGATTTTTTTTCCCAGCAGCCCTCTGAGACTACTGAACCCAGACATAAACTGGCTGGAGATCTTGTAGTTTGAGAATAAAAGGTAAAAATCTCTCCCATCCATCCCTATCTAAACTTTGGAGCTGATAATCTGAAATAGGACAAAATGTCCCAGAAGAGATGTATCTGGAGGTCATCTCAGTCGGAGACTGAAGGTCAATTCCAACAAAGCAATCAAATATCTAATAAAACCTGAAGATCACATCTTTGGCATATAGGCAATCAGAATAAACTAGATAAGAGTGAAAGAACTTGGAATCCTTTTATCTGTAGTAGGAGAAACATAGCCACTGAATGTTATTCCTTCTCTAAGCATCAGTGTGGAGTTTGGCAAATGCTCATTAAGGCTGAGTTTGCTAAATAACAAATTTATGCATCGAGATTGCATCAATTTATAAAGTGGGAAAGAAAGTTGTTTTATTATCTGTCATTGAAAAGGTAAATTTTAACAAAAATGCTGTAAACTTCCCTCATTACTTTGATTAATTTGACTTTCAGATTGGCTCTATAAAGATCATTTCTTCTATAATTATAGAAGAAAATAGAGTCCTATTAATGGATACATCAATCAGTATTTATCAGATAATGTGGAAATAGGTAAATGAATTTTAATTTATTCAATTCAATACTTTTATATTAGAAACAAATATAAATTTGCTTTTTAAAAAGTCTTACATTGTTTCTAGCTTTGGATATTTGATAAATGCAAATATGTTGTTTACATGTGTTGACAATTTAGAGACTTGATTTGAAATAGTATAGAAAAATTCAAAGAAAAGCTCTGAATAAAAGATAATTTAAAATATTTATTACATACATTACTCATATAAACAAACTCAGTAGGTAACCCATATTTTCTTTTTTCTTCGCCAGTCACTGAATTTTTAAATCATGTTATATAGACTGCCTTTAAAGTAGAAGTCATTATAAAACATTATTATAAAACAAACAAACAAAAACTTTTAAATTAAATTCTATCTTAACTTTCCCATAACGTCCTACTTTTGAGTCAAAACCTCACTCAAAATTGAATTTCTGGAAAATCTTTAATAGCAATTTTGATTAAGCCCTCTGCCCCAAATTTTCATAATACTAATTTATATTTATTAATATGTACTATTTGTAGTCTTTTTGCCCTCCCTGAGATAGTTTATGTCTTCCCTTTTTTTCTGTATTTCATTGAAATATCTCCTTGAATAAATCTTTTTGAGCACTTTAGTTATTACTAGATATTTTTTGAGACCGCATTAACAAATTAAAACTAGTAAAGTGATATTTACTAAATTCCTACCTGAGGGACTTGAACCATACAATTTCATCTGAAAGAGAATAAAATTACTTTTGCATTATAAAATTCACAAGCTCTTATTGCCACTTTAAAAGTGTTGATTAACTAGTTGATCTTTATTCTGGAGCTTTCTGGAAAGTAGATGAATGATGTGGACTTTTAAGTGTTCTTCACTTTTTTCATGGGAGTTACCACTTAATACAATCATGGAAACAGAATATTTTTATATAGGTAATTATGTTCATATACCATTGAACCTAATTCCTGGGAATTGAAACACAATCATTTTTTTCATATAAATATTATATTTGTTCAAGATATTGGAATTTGAGAAGAACAAAATTTGGTGAAATATAATTTATACTTAAAATACATTCCTTATTGTGCTGATAATGGAAAAGTAGGAGAGTTTCCTCTTCTTGCTAAAATCGTGAGAATTCTAGTTATACACCCTGCTCATTCTGTGCCTTTGTTATTAAACTGTGATCATTGAAGAACTTGTGTTTGAAGCAGGGCACTTTATAATGTGAATAGCAATTGGTATTACATGTGTCCTGTCTTCGATTTTGATCCCAATCCCTCTGAGGGTGGGGCTGTGTTATGAACAAGTAGATTCAGAATTCAACATCCTAATGCAGTAAAAACTTAATCACATTCATGTAAGATGGAGATGTTCCAAGAACTTTACGATCAGTTATGTGGAAGTTTGAGTTCTTGGCCGTAATATCCAGGACTCTGCAGAACAGAGCAACAGACAGATCATCTCTCTGTAGAATTCATTGTCAGGAACTGGAACACTATTAGTTGGATAGTGACACCAAGTTCTGATCTTGCACAAAACTGGAGCAATTTCCTCAGCACGATGTGGTGTTTCCATGTGTCTGTCTTTAAGATTCATTCTGCAGCATCAAGATGAGACTGGATGAGGTACTTTATGAAAAGCCAAAAAAAAAAGAAAAAAAATTGTGTTGGAAAAATTTAAACATACACAAAAAGTATAGAATTGTATTGGAACACTCATATACCCACCACCTAGATTCTACAGTTAACATTTTTTATAGTTGCTTTATTATCTGTCTATGCATATTTCTATTCTTCTATCCATATTTTTAATCTATATTATTTTTATGCATTTCAAAATAAGTTGCACATATCAGCACACTTGCCCACTAGCCATGTCAGCATGCATTTCACTAAAGTTTTATATTTTTCTACCATTTTTCTCTTCTGGTGTAAAATTTACTTACAATAAGATGCATAAATCTTAACTGTTCCATTCAAAGAGATTTGACAAATCTATACATGTGTGTAACCCAATCCCTTATCAAGATATGGAACATTACCACCACCCCAGAAAGTTCACTAGTGTCTCTTGTCAGTCACTTTCTATCTGCCCCCAGGAGGGCACCACTGTTCTAATTTTCCCACCACAAGCATTGTACCTGTTTTAGAACATTACATGAATGGAATCATGCAATATGTACTCTTTTATGTAAGTCACTTTCACGCTCAGTGAAAAACTTTTGAGATTCATTTTCTTTGTTTGTATCAGTAGTTCATTTTGTAAAATTCCTAGCTAGCATTTCATTTTATGAATATACCACAGTTTGTTCATTCTTCTATTGATAGACACATGGTCCGTTTCTAGTTTTTGGCTAATACGAATTAACCTACCGTGAACATTCTTGTAAAGTCTTTTGGACCTGTATTTCCATTTCTTTTGAGAAGTACCTACAAGTGAAACTACTAGGTGATAAGGTTTAGTTTTATGAAAAACTGCCAGTTGTTTTTGTTTTTTCCAAAATGGTTGTAATATCTTATGCTCCTGCATCAATGCTTGAGAAAGTTCTGGTTGCATCAGATCTTCGTCAATATTTGGTGTTGCCAGTCTTTTTAAATTTTAGCCATTCGGGTTTGTACGTAGTGTTTACTAAGCTGTTTACATAGTTAGTATTGGGTATGAATTAGGTATCACTGGAAGTTTGAGTAATAAATTTCCCCAGAAATGACTGGACCTAACAGCATTTTTGGAGTCAAACCTGAGTTTTGTTATCTATGATAATAAGAACATATCTGCTACCTTAAAGGATTGTTGTATTAACTGAGGCCAGTATTATAGAGTGCTTTGTAGTGTTAAATAAATGTTAATTTAGTTTTAATATGATTATTTTTGTTTCCTTGTTTATATATTATAGATTTTTAAAATCTAACTTCATAGAGTTTTTTTATGGCTTATTTTCTCTAAAATTTTGAATTGGGTGCATTGTTCACTTATTTTATTTTTTTGTTTATGATTGGAAGTATTTAAGTCTACGATTCAATCTCAGCCTATACATTTCGACTGTCATTTGTCTATTTGTTAACTTTCCACAATTTTTGTTTTAATGACTACTTTGAGAAAGATTGGGAAAGAAATGGTATGAACTAAAAGTTTTACTGAAATAAAATACTCCTTTTGTTTTTAAATATTGTTTGAATATTAATATTAACATTATGACTTTAATCCATTTTCTTATTATTTACCTAATATTACTTTGTCCATTTGCCTTTCAACTTTTTTTTTATTTTACTATTTTCTTGTAAGTGTACTCTTAAAAATATATTATATTCAGATGCTTTTATTTCTTTTTTTAAAGCTTCAAAACCAAGTGTTTATTTTTTAATGGGTGAGTTTAATTCACTTATATTTTTGCCATCATAGTATATTTACTCTTTCTTCTGTTATTTATGCTTCCTAGTGATTATCTTAATTTTCTGTCTTTTTTTTGATCTTTTGCTAAATATCTTTCTTTTGTTGAGTTTATCACATGACATACTCTACTTATTGCTCCTGGAAAGGTCCTCCTTTGTTTTGTTTTATTTTATTTTCCCTTTCAAAACTTTCATCATTGATCCCCACTTTTTCTTTGCAGCCCTACACTGACTCTAATGTCTATGATATATGTTTTTGCATAAGCATGTATTTGTGAATTAGAAAGGGATATTTTATGCATGGTAAGTTTTATGTAGTGTGTTGTGTCATTTATGTGCATGCATGTGCTTTAATTTACACAAATGGCATATCTTATTCTCTTTCTTACCTTTTTCTAAAACACATTTTTAAAAAAATGTATTTATCTTGCTCTATGTACATTTGCTTCTGAAAGCTGCATGTTATTCCATGATAGCTGCCAAAATTGAAATATCTTTCATATAGTGATGATACAAACAAATCCACAAACAATTCTTGTTCTTCTCTCGTAGACTTGCAGGAGAAGATTTAGGGTATGCTTCCAGAAATGAAATTGCTAGGTCATAGTGAGCACATACCCTTCAGTTTGGTGAGTATCATCATTTCATTTAGTGAGTACAGTTCTCCAGAATGTCTATGCCTGTTTACATAACTAGTGGCAGTGCATAAGGGTTCTAGTTTCCCCACATCCTGACCAATCTTTGGTTTTATCTGTGTTCTTATTGCCAATCTGATAATCAGGTGCTCTTTCCTTTTTTATTTTGTTTGCATTTTCATGAATACTAAAAAGTTTGAAAATTTCTTCAAATACTTGTTAACCATTTAGGTTTATCCTTTTGTGCATATTCTATATACTTTGTCCATTTTTTTCTAATGTTTCTGTTTTTTGTTGTTGTTAATTTCTTGGAGTTTTTTCAATATTTTAGACTAGGTAATAATCCCTTAATAATTTAGGATTTTAAACATGTCTTCTCCCAGTCTACCACCAGTATGTTAACTTCCTTCATCTATATCATTGCACAGAATCCATCAGTTTAGGGTGTTATGGGTTTTGTGGTTTGTGTTTTGTGGCTCCAGTTTAAGAAGCTTTTCTCCATCCAAAGATCACAATCATAATTTCTTAATAATCTATTATTCCCATTCTGGCTGACCTAAGACTTGTAAGTTTTGATCTCCATGAAGTTTGTTTTTCTCTGTAAAGTAAACCAGTTTTCCCAAAGCCATCACTAAATAAGCCACCCTTTCTCCATTGACATTGCCACCTTTACTAGGCTCATGTTTGCTCACTATTCACTTCCACTTGTTGTCTGTTCTGAGCCAACATTTAGTAGTAGTCTTATGTCTTTAAAGTACTCCTTACTATCCGGTGGGGCAATAAATCCCAGTTTGCTCCCCCCCCGCCCCAATATTGCATCAGGTCCTAATTTCATTTAGAATTACATGTGAATATAGAATAAGTTTGTTGAATTTCTCAAAAAATTTTGGTAGAGTTTTGTTGAGAATTTTATGGGACTTGTAGATTAATTTGGGGAAAACTCACACCTTTAAAATACTGTCATCTTATCCATATACATGGCCATTCTCTCCATTTATCTTCTTTATGTCTTCTTATAGTTTAACTCATTTCTTTAAAGGTATGTGGATTCTTTTTAGTTTAACTCTTAGATGGAGCTTGTTAATATTGTGAATTATATTTTCTGTATTTTTTAAATTTTCTTAACTGGTTATTTCTAGTTTAGAAAAATGTTACTGAATTTGAAAGCTGTTCATTCATCTGATCTCTTACTTAATCTGTCACTAGGTTTTATAGCTTATTGATTCTTTGGGGTTTTCCGTGTAGTTGATCATACATCATCTGTATGTAATAACATTTTTCCCTGCCAATACTTATATCTCTATTTTGTGTGTGTGACAATGTAATGTGAAAATATCTATTGCTATGTGTAACAGTACAGATGTGAGTCAATTCCTTTTCTTATTTTGGTCTTCCAGATATTGTATCAAAGTTTTGTGCCTTAATGTGATGTCTGCTCTTAGATTTGGTATGATGCTTTTATCAAGTTAAAGGTATTCTTTTCTATACTGATTATCTGAGAATTCATATCAGACATAGAGTGAAATTTATCAAATAATCTTTCTGCATCTATTGGGATAATCATGTGACTATATCTTCTTTAATATATTAATATGCTGAGTTACACTGACATATTTTTCTGATGTTAAAATATCTCTGCCTTCCTAGGATAAACCTTATTTATCATGATATATTAATACTGTTATTATTATTTATCTCTGGATTATATTTAGCTATTACTTTAATTAGGACTTTGCATCTTTGTCTAGAGTTATGGCTCATATCTTTCTTTTTTATGTACTGTCATTATCTTGTTTTGAAATCAAGGTTACACTAGTCTTTTAAAATGACTTGGTCAATGTTTCCTTCTTCTCTATTTTCTGAAAGAATTTATAATAAAATATGGATTATATGTGCCTTGCAATGATAGGTACCTTACAATTTTGATCAGAGTAGAACTCCCTCATCCAGGGGCTCTTTGTTTTAGTGAGGGGAGAGGGGAGTTGATAGATTATTTTGAAATTTAATTGTTATTAATCTATTCAAGATTATATTTTTTTTGCCAGTTTTTACATCTTATGCAAAAATTTATCTACCATGTAATTTTCAAATGTGTTGCTTTAGTTCTTGATAGCATTATATTCTATTTTAAATTGCTACCTTTTCTATAGTTATTTCTCCTTTATCATTCTTATTTTGAGTTATAGCCTCTCCATGTCTTCTCCATCGTCTAGGAGTAAATTCATATAAAGAAACCAGCTTCTGGTGTTATTTTCCTCTTTCTCTCTCTCTCTTTTGGTTTGTTTTGATTTCAAAGTTTTCTGTCTCTTTCTTCCTGTTTTATTGATACAGACTGTTGCTTTTTTCTGAATTGTTCAACTAACCATTTACCTAATCTGTTTTTAATCATTATTGCTTTATGATAATTTACTTGGTATTAAATTTTCATCTAATGACTACTTTGTCTTTGTTCTGTATCTTTTTTTTTTTTTTTTGACATTTTCTTCTATGCATTTAAAAAACATCTGATTCCTGACCTGGAGAACCAACGTTTCTGTGTTTAGATGAGACAAGAATTTGTTCAAGCAGGCTGGCCTGTTCACTGTGGAGCCGTGTAGCTCTTCCCAGAAAGCCGTGTATCCTGGCACTAAAGCTCTACAAAGCAGACAGATGAGCAGGCCTGAGTCCTGGTTTGTTCGAAACTCCGCAGTCAGCTGAGGGCTTTGGAGCTGGCTGCTGGATCGTCAAAGAGCATGAGTCTCCTCTGAGACCTGCAGCCAATGTGCCTGACCCAGCACTTTGGAATGGCTTTAGCTTTGGGTATTTTTAATATACAGTTACTACTTGTTCATTATAGCAATCTTGGAAAATACTTATGAAATAATAATACATATGTGTAAGGGTATATCTCACCCAAAAATCCTTCACTCAGTTAACTACTATCAACAAAAACCCTCTAGATTTTTGAGGGTTTATTTGTTGTTTCTTTGTTCATTTTACATACAACAATGAAACAAACTCTCATGTACTACCACTGAGGTACCTTTGAAGTTTCCCAAATGCATTTGCCTTTCTTTCCCCTCTAGAAGTAACAACAACCCTGAATTTTATGTTGGTCAATGCCTTGACTAGTTTTACTTTATAGTTTTGCCACATACATATATAGTTTTTTTAACCTTAATATATTATAAATGAATCCCATTCTGTCCTTCTGTGAGAATCTGCCTTTTGATTTGAGAGTTTCATCCACTGACATTTTCTTTTTCTTTAGCTCTGACAATCAATTCTATTCTATCTATCTATCTATCTACCTACCTACCTACCTACCTACCTACCGCTATCATTCGATCTCACCTCTCCATCGTCACCACTGTCAGCCTGGGCCAAGCCACCAGCACCTCTCTGCTGCCTTTGGCAATAACCTCTGTACTGCCCTTGCTGCTTTCACAGGTCGTCCACCACAGCCTATCTCAACTCAGAGGCCAGCATGAGTCTGTCTAAATGTGAGTCAGATAACTTTCATTTTCTACTCAAAACCTTTCTATGGATTCTCATCTCATTCAGAGTAAAAGACAAAAATCTTTACAATAATTTCTCAGACCAGATGTAATCTGCACCCCTCATAGCTTCTCTAACAACATTGCCTTGTACTTTCCCCTTGCCCACCAGCCAGGTGACCTCTCTCTCTCTCTCTTTTTTTTTTTTTGGCCATGCCATGTGGCATGCAGGATCTTAGCTCCCTGACCAGGGATCGAACCCACGCCCCCTGCAGTGGAAGAGAGGAGTCTTAACCACTGGACTGCCAGAGAAGTCCTGGTGACCTCTTTTTTTTACTGAATAGGCCAGGTTTGTTTCCCTGAACACCTTTGCACTTCCGTTCTCTCTTCCTGGAGTGCTCTTCCACTGCTATCATAAGGGTTTATTCCCTTACCTCCTCATTTGAGCTTTGACTCAAATTTCAACTACTCATTGTAAACCAAACCCAGCACCCCTTAACCCCTTCCCTGATTTATTATTTTTCCATAGCACTTATCACTCCTAATATGCCATACACTTTTCTTATTTATTTTATTTATTGTATGTCTCCCAAAGGGCAGTTAATAGACACAATAAAGACTTGCTTAAGTAATGAGCAAATTATAAATACTAACTATTAGGTCAATATCTGCCATCTTATTTCATGTTTTCTCCTCACCTTACTTTCTTTTTTACCTTTTCATACCTTTAATAAATAGATATTTTTCTATTGGATTGAAAGTTATACATTCCATTGATATTCTTCTCTTGTTTTTCCCCTAACATTTTCGTATATGAATTTCCTAAGCTTATCAATCTCTATCAGTTCCCCAACATATGAGAAAAACCTCAGCATGACCTTATACCTCCCTGGTCTCCTTCCTCTCCCTATTGGTCCTAATTTTACCATGTTAGAATCATCTGGAATTTTAGCTATGAGTATATTACATTGGCAGAAGTGAACTTTGTTTAGTTTTTTACTCGCTTAATTTTTTACATATTTTGAGTGTCCTCTTGTATTTATTTCTCTTTTTATTGAAATACTTCCTCCAAAAATGTTTTCATGGAAAGTTTTGTGGGCCTGACAATGCCTTTCTGCATGTTCGTCTTTCAATAATAATTTAGCTGGATAAAACGTTCTAAGTTCAAGGTCCTCTTCATTCAATTCAT
This sequence comes from Balaenoptera ricei, assembly GCF_028023285.1. Classification (NCBI taxonomy): domain Eukaryota; kingdom Metazoa; phylum Chordata; class Mammalia; order Artiodactyla; family Balaenopteridae; genus Balaenoptera; species Balaenoptera ricei. Next base: position 133,305,791 of record NC_082642.1, read on the forward strand.
TGCAGAAATACTCCAGTATCTTCTTGGATTAATGGTACTATTGAACAATCTGATGGTTATTGTTCCCTGTCCATTTGTAGGTAAATTGCTCTTTTTGTATCTGAAAATGTTCTTAGAATTTTCTCTTCATCTTTATTGCGCACTCTGATATGTCTAATTGTAATTTTTAAAAAGTCATTTTTTAAAAATTCCATTGACCTTTTCAATTTAATGTGTTTTCTCATCTTTAATTCTTACTATTACTGATTGTCAATCATTTGACAATTTGATTCCTCATTTGCATTTCTGCTTCTGGAAATTGACATTTTTCTTCCTCTCCTTCTTCTTGCTTAACTTTATAGTTTTGCTGTGCCCCTTCCTCGTTCCTTCTGAGGTAGGTTTTTGACCTTATCTTTCATTTTTCTAGTTTTTTCTTCCCTGAATGCTCTCTGTTATTTATGACACTCATTGAATTTTTATTTACACTATTTTTCACACCTATTTTTTCAACTTTGTTCTTCTTTATAACTTAAATGTTATTAGTATTTCCCTACCTATATCTCTTTTAAAGATGTTTATTATTTTTATTTTAAGTTCTGTGGTGCTTTTGGTTAACTAATTCTCCTTTCTCTGTATCATTCAATTTTCATTTTTGTTTTTATTTATTTATTTATTTATTTTTTACTTTAATAACACAATTGTGCTTCTCAAATGATTTGTGAGGTTTTTTTCTCCTGGGGTTATCTGTAGTGTGACCAGCAATGCTCCTCTATGTAGGGATTGAGAAATTAAAATCCAAGTGGGAGCCTTTGTCCCCTACTGTTAGTTTTAGATATCGATGGGAAGAGAGTCATTGGATTCACAATCTGGATTTGATCATTCCCATTTTTTATCTGCATCATGTGACTTGTCCTCAAAGAACTTTCCTGAACCTCTTCCCTGCACCCTTCCAAGAGCAAGCTCAGAGGCGAGTATACTTGCTATGGTTATTATCCAATTATCTCTGGGTTCTAGAGCAACTCTGATTCCATTCCATGCCCAAGCTAGAGCTGAGCTAGTACTGCTGAGTTGGGTGCTATACTGCCATGGAAATTGTGAGAAAACAAAAGGAGCAGAACTAAAGTGCTCTCCCTTACTTTACCAACTGTCTTGGTAGTTGACCCTTCTACATTCGGGTTCAAACTTTGCCCCAGGACCAAACACCTCTCCATCTAGTTTTTATATTAATTTCTCTTATCCTTCAACTTTCTCTCATCTTTGTGGCATTTCCAGTATTGGGTTTGATTAAAGAGCCAGAAGGCTCTTTCACCTTGTGAGGATCTGGAAGTTTTCTAAGTTTTATAAATTAACAAATTAGAAGATATCTAACAAATTAGAAGATATATTTTATAGGAATTGCTAGTCTCCTGCCATCATAATTAGGAAACCAGAAGATTGTGTTACTATTTATCATATCAAGTTATAATGATATGTGGAATCTAAGAAACTGATACAAATGAACTTATTTACAAAACAGAAATAGACCCACAGACATGGAAAACAAACTTATAGTTACCAAAGGGGAAAGGGAGGGAGAGGGATAAATTAGGAGTTTGGGATTAACAGATACACATTACTATATATAAAATAGATAAACAGTAAGGACCTACGGTATAGCACAAGGAACTATATTCAATATCTTGTAATAACCTATAATGGAAAAGAATCTGAAAAGAATCACTTTGCAGTACACCTGAAACTAGCACAACATTGTATATCAACTATACTTCAATTAAAAAAAAGAGAGTTTAAAGAAAAGATTTTTAAAAATCTATAATGATCAGAGCCTCCATTAATTTTGCCTTCCCAAGGATATCTTTCAATTCAGTAAAGGCTTCTCTCCTTCTGAACTTCAGTAAGTCTCCCTTGGACTTTTTGATAGAGGTATTAGGTACATAGGAAGAGGTATGTTTTCTAAGTATGGCAGCTAGTGGCCCATGTATGGGCCTTAGTCTCCGTGTTTTGAAAGATGTATGCTCCAGGGAGATCAAACAATGTTGACATATATTCTCATTAAGTGTACAGTTACTTCTTAATTTTGGATTGTACAAATTCAGTATAATTGAGTGTAATAATTGATGTCTTCTGTTGATATGACATTATCTTCTAATTAAAAAAAAAAAAAATCTCTGGTAGCCTCAACCCAGAAAGATATTTAAAAGTAAAATATTTCATTATGACTTTCAGTGAAGGAAAAAATGCTGAAAAACCAACTATCTTAATAAAGGGACAACACATTTTTGTCTAGTGTTATAAAATAATTTGAAAAGTAAGAATGAATTAGCAAAGAAAAAATTAGGAACAAGAGGCAGAAAGTGAAATATTTTCCTGCTTCTCTTAATTCAGGGCTTCACTATGTAATTTCTAAGTATTTTACTCAAGTATTGCAAATTCCCAAATAAGATACCCCAGCACTCAAAAAAAAGTACAAAAATAAAATGTAATCTAAAATATTATTTATTAAGATTGAAAGTTTCTCCCCAAGAGCAGGAACAAGACAAGAATGTCTGCCTTTGCCATTTTTATTCCACACTGTACTACCACTTAACACCTAGTTGGGGCAATTAGGCAAGACAAAGAAATAAAAATGAAATTAGGCAGATTGAAAAGAAAGAAATAAAACTATCTTTATTTGAAGATGACATGACCTTATATGTAGAAAATCTAAAAATGTCCACTCAAAAATATTATAACTAATACATGAATCCAGCAAAGTTGCAGGATATAAAATCAATACATAAACATCAGTTGTATTTCTTTGCAATAGAAATGAACAATCTTTAAGTGAAATTAAGACAACAATTCCATTTACAATAGCATAGAAAAGAATAAACACAGATGAATAAATTTAAACAAAGGAGAGCAAAATTGTAATGAAAAATACAAAGCATTGTTGAAAGAAATAAAAGAAGATCTAAATAAATAGAAAAACAGCTTACATTCATGGATTGGAAGACTTAATATTGTTAAGGTGACTATATTCCCCACATTGATCAAAAGATTCAACACAATTCTCACTAAAATATTAAATACCTTTTTTTTCTGCAGAACTTGAGAAGTTGACCCCAAAATTTATGTGGAAATTCAAGGGACCCAGAACAGTACAGTCTTGGAAAAAAAAGGTTGGAGAAATCACACATTCTGCTTTCAAAACTTATTACAGAACTACAGTATTCAAAACAGTGTGGTAGTGGTATAAGGATGGACATACAGATCCATGCAATGGAATTGAGATTCCAAAAATACTTAATATGTCCATGGTCAACTGATTTTCCACAGTGTTCCAGGGTCATGCAATGGGGAAAAAATAATCTTTTCAACATGTGTCATGGGACAGCTGGCTATTCACCTGCAAATGAACAAAATTGGATCCCCAAAACACACTATGTTCAAGAATTAACTCCAAATGGATCAAAGATCTAAATGTAAGAGCTAAAATTATAAAACCCTTAGAATGAAAAGTCGGTATTAATCTTCATCATCTTGGATTAGGCAATGATTTCTTAGATGTGACACCAAAGGCATGAATAACAACAAAAATAGATAAATTGGACTTCATTAAATTAAATGTCTTTGTGTTTTAAATGGCCTCATCAAGAAAGTGAAAAGACAACCCACAGATAAGGAGAAAATACTTGCAAGTTATATAACTGATAAAAGTCTAGTGTTCAGAATATATAAAGAATGCTTGAACAGAAGCAAGAAGAACTACAATCCTGCAGCCTGTGGGAAAAAAACCACATTCACAGAAAGACAGACAAAATGAAAAGGCAGAGGACTATGTACCAGATGAAGGAACAAGATGAAACCCCAGAAAAACAATTAAAAGAAATGGAGATAGGCAACCTTCCAAAAAAAGAATTCAGAATAATGATAGTAAAGATGATCCAGGACCTTGGAAAAAAAAAATGGAGGCAAAGATCGAGAAGATGCAAGAAATGTTTAACAAAGACCTAGAAGAATTAAAGAAGGCACAAACAGAGATGAACAATACAATCACTGAAATGAAAAATACACTAGAAGGAAACAATAGCAGAATAACCGAGGCAGAAGAATGAATAAGTGACCTGGAAGACAGAATGGTGGAATTCACTGCCACAGAACAGAATAAAGAAAAAAGAATGAAAAGAAATGAAGACAGCCTGAGATCTCTAGGACAACATTAAACACATCAACATTCACATTACAGGGGTCCCAGAAAGAGAAAAGAAAAAGAAACGACCTGAGAAAATATCTAAAGAGATTATAGTTGAAAACTTCCCTAACATGGGAAAGTAAATAGCCACCCAAGCCCAGGAAGTGCAGAAAGTCCCAGGCAGGATAAACCCAAGGAGAAACAAGTTGAGACACATAGTAATCACACTGACAAAAATTAAAGACAAAGAAAAATTATTAAAAGCAACAAGGGAAAAATGACAAATAACATACAAGGGAACTCACATAAGGTTAACAGCTGATTCCTCAGGAGAAACTCTACAAGCCAGAAGGGAGTGGCATGATATATTTAAAGTGATGAAAGGGAAGAACCTACAACCAAGATTACTCTACCTGGCAAGGATCTCAAATCGATCTCAAATCAAAAGCTTTACAGACAAGCAAAAGCTAAGAGAATTCAGCACCACCAAACCAGCTCTACAACAAATGCTAAAGGAATTCTCTAAGTGGGAAACACAAGAGAAGAAAAGGACCTACAAAAACAAACCCAAAACAATTAAGAAAACAGTAATAGGAACATACATATTGATAATTATCTTAAATGTGAAGAGATTAAATGCTCCAACCAAAAGACACAGGCTCACTGAATGGATACAAAAACAAGACCCATCTATATGCTGTCTACAAGAGATCCGCTTCAGACCTAGGGCCACATACAGACTGAAAGTGAGGGGATGGAAAAAGATATTCCATGCAAATGGAAATCAAAAGAAAACTGGCATAGCAATACTCATATCAGATAAAAAAGACTTTAAAATAAAGAATGTTACAAGAGACAAGGAAGGACACTACATAAAGATCAAGGGATCAATCCAAGAAGAAGATATAACAAATTAACAATATATATGCACCCAACATAGGAGCACCTCAATACAGAAGGCAAATGCTAACAGCTATAAAAGAGGAAATCAACAGTAACACAATAATAGTGGGGGACTTTAACACCACACACTAATAGACAGATCATCCAGACAGAAAATTAATAAGGAAACACAGGCTTTAAATGGCACAATAGACCAGATAGATTTGATTGATATTTACAGGACATCCCATACAAAAACAGCAGATTACACTTTCTTCTCAAGTGCCACATGGAACATTCTCCAGGATAGATCACATCTTGGGTCACAAATCAAGCCTCAGCAAATTTAAGAAAATTGAAATCATATCAAGCATCTTTTCTGACCACAACGCTATGAGATTAGAAATCAGTTACAGGGAAAAATATGTAAAAAACACAAACACATGGAGGCTAAACAATACGTTACTAAAAAACCAAGAGATCATTGAAGAAATCAAAGAGGAAATCAAAAAATACCTAGGGACAAATGACAATGAAAACATGACGATCCAAAACCTATGGGATGCAGCAAAAGCAGTTCTAAGAGGGAAGTTTATAGCAATAGAATCCTACCTCAAGAAATAAGAAAAATCTCAATTAAACAATCTAACTTTACACCTAAAGGAACTAGAGAAGAAGAACAAACAAAACCCAAAGACAGCAGAAGGAAAAAAATCATAAAGATCAGAACAGAAATAAATGAAACAGAAACAAAGAAAGCAATAGCAAAGATCAATAAAACTAAAAGCTGGTTCTTTGAGAAGCTAAAAGAAATTGATAAACCTTTAGCCAGACTCATCAAGAAAAAGAGGGAGAGGACTCAAATCAATAAAATCAGAAATGAGAAAGAAGAAGTTACAATGGACACTGCAGAAATACAAAGCATCATAAGAGACTACTACAAGCAACTCTATGAAAATAAAATGGACAACTTGGAAGAAATGGACAAATTCTTAGAAAGATATAATCTTCCAAGACTGAACCAGGAAGAAATAGAAAATATGAACAGACCAATCACAAGTATTGAAATTGAAACTGTGATTAAAAATCTTCCAGTGAACAAAAGTCCAGGACCAGAAGAGCTAACACCCATCCTTCTCAAACTCTTCCAAAAAATTGCAGAGGAAGAACTACTCCCAAACTCATTCTACGAGGCCACCATCACGCTGATACCAAAATCACACAAAGATTCTACAAAAAAAGAAAATTACAGACCAATATCACTGATGAATATAGATGCAAAAATTCTCAACAAAATACTAGCAAACAGAATCCCATAACACATTAAACGGATCATATACCATGATCAAGTAGCATTTATTCCAGGGATGCAAGGATTCTTCAATATATGCAAATGAATCAATATTAACAAACTGAAGAATAAAAACTATATGACCATCTCAGTAGATGCAGAAAAAGCTTTTGACAAAATTCAACACCCATTTATGATTAAAACTCTCCAGAAAGTGGGCATAGAGGGAACCTACCTCAACATAATGAAGGCCATATATGAGAAACCCACAGCAAACATCATTCTCAATGGTGAAAAACTGGAAGCATTTCCTCTAAGATCAGGAACAAGACAAGGATGTTCACTCTCACCACTATTATTCAACATAATTTTGGAAGTTCTAGCCATAGCTATCAGAGAAGAAAAAGAAATAAAAGGAATACAAATTGGAAAAGAAGAAGTAAAACTCTCACTCTTTGCAGATGACATGAAAATCCTAAAGATGTCACCAGAAAACTACTAGAGCTAATCAATGAATTTGGTAAAGTTGCAGGATACAAAATTAATGCACAGAAATCTCTTGCATTCCTATATACTAACAACGAAAGATCAGAAAGAGAAATTATGGAAACAATCCCATTCACCACTGCAACAAAAAGAATAAAATACCTAGGAATAAACCTACCTAAGAAGGTAAAAAACCTGTACTCAGAAAACTATAAGACACTGATGAAAGAAATTAAAGATGACACAAACAGATGGAGAGATAGACCATGTTCTTGGATTGGAAGAATCAGTACTGTGACAATGACTATACTATCCAAAGCAATCTACAGAGTCAATGCAATCCCTATCAAATTACCAATGTCATTTTTTACAGAACTAGAACAAAAAATCTTAAAATTTGTATGGAGACACCAAAGACCCCAAATAACCAAGGCAGTCTGGAGGGAGAAAAACAGAGCTGGAGGAATTAGACTCCCTGACTTCAGAATATACTACAAAGTTACAGTAATAATGACAATATGGTATTGGCACAAAAACAGAGATATGGATCAATGGAACAGGATAGAAAACCCAGAGATAAACCCACGCACCTATGGTCAACTAACCTATGACAGAGGAGGCAAGGATATACAATGGAGAAAAGACAGTCTCTTCAATAAGTGGTGCTGGGAAAACTGGAGAGCCACATGCAAGAGAATGAAATTAGAACACTTCCTAACACCATACACAAAAATAGACTCAAAATGGATTAAAAACCTAAATATAAGGCCGGACACTATAAAACTCTTAGAGGAAAACATAGGAAGAAGACTCTTTGACATAAATCACAGCAAGATCTTTTTTGACCCACTGCCTAGAGTAATGGAAATAAAAATAAAAATAAACAAATGGGACCTAATGAAACTTAAAACTTTTGCACAGCAAAGGAAGCTATAAACAAGACAAAAAGAAAACCCTCAGAATGGGAGAAAATATTTGCAAACGAATCATTAGACAAAGGATTAATCTCCAAAATATATAAACAGCTCATGCAGCTCAATATTAAAAAAACAAACAACCCAATCCAAAAATGGGCAGAAAACCTAAATAGACATTTCTCTAAAGAAGACATACAGATGGCCAAGAAGCACATGAAAAGATGCTCAACATCACTAATTATTAGAGAAATGCATATCAAAACTACAATGAGGTATCACCTCACTCCTGTTAGAATGGGCATCATCAGAAAATCTACAAACAACAAATGCTGGAGAGGGTGTGGAGAAAAGGGTACCCTCTTGCACTGTTAGTGGGAATGGAGATTGATACAGCCACTATGGAGAACAGTATGAAGGTTCCTTAAAAAACTAAAAACAGAATCACCATATGACCCAACAATCCCACTACTGGGCATATACCCAGAGAACACCCTAATTCAAAAATTCACATGCACCCCAATGTTCACTGCAGCACTATTTACAATAGCCAGGTCATGGAAGCAACCTAAATGTCCCTCAACAGATGAATGGATAAAGAAGAAGTGGTACATATATACAATGGAATATTACTCAGCCATAAAAAGGAACGAAATTGGGTCTTTTGTACAGATGTGGATGTTCCTAGAGACTGTCATACAGAGTGAAGTAAGTCAGAAAGAGAAAAACAAATATCATATATTAATGCATATATGTGGAATCTAGAAAAATGGTACAGATGAACATGTTTGCAAGGCAGAAATGGAGACACAGATGTAGAGAACGAATGTATGGACACCAAGGGGGAGAAAGCACAATGGAGGGGTGGGGTGGTGGTGGTGGGATGAATTGGGAGATTGGGATTGACATATATACACTAATATGTATAAAATAGATAATAAGAACCTGATGTATGAAAAAGAAAAGAATGCTTACAATTCAACAATAAAAAGACAAATAGTCCAATCAAAAGTGGGCAAAGGATTCAAGTAGACATTTTTTAGAAAAAAGATATAAACAGAGCCAATAAGTGCATAATAAGATCAATGTCATTAATCATTAGGGAAATGCAAATCAAAACTACAATGAGGTATCACTTTACATTCACCAGGTTGGCAATGATAATTTTTTTTTAAAAGGAAAAGAACAGGTTTTGGTGAGAAAGTGGAATGCTAATACACTGCTGGTAGGAATTTAAAATGATGAAGTTGCTGTGTAACACAATTTTGTGGTTCCTCAAAAAGTTAAGTGTAGAATTACCATATACCCCAGCAATTCCACTTGTAGGTATATACCCAAGAGAACTGAAAGCATATGTTCACCTAAATACTTGAACACACATGTTCATAGCAGTATTATTCATAATAGCCATAAAGTAGAAATAACTCAAATGTCCATCAGCTGATGAATGAATAAACAAATGCGGTTTTATCCATGCAATTATTCAACCACAAAAAAGAAGTGAAATACTGTTATATATTACAAATGGGTTAGCTTTGAAAACACGCTAAGTAAAAAAAAGCCAGACACAAAAAATCACATATTGAATGACACTATATATACGTAATGTCTAGAACATAAATCCACACAGAAAATAGATTAGTGGTTGCCTGGGGATTTTGTGTGTGTGTGTGTGTGTGTGTGTTGAGGTGGTGATTGGCCTGGATGACTTACAGATACGGTTTTGTTAGGGGGGTGGGAGGGGGAGAGAAATTGCTGAGGTAGATTAAGAGGTGCAAACTTCCAGTTGCAAAATAAATATCAGGGTTATAAAATGTACTCTGTGGGGAATATAGTCAATAATTATGTACTATCTTAGTATCGTGACAGATGGTAACTAGTCTTATCATGGTGATCATTTTGTAACGTGTAGAAATATCAAATCATTATGTTGTGCAACAGGAACTAACATAATGTTGTAGGTCAATTATGCTTCAAAAACAAACAAGCAAAGAAACTAACTTGTAGAAAAAGAGATCAGATTGTGGTTACCAGAGGTGGGGGGAGGGGAGGGGGATTTGGATGAAGGCAGTCAAAATGTACAAGCTTCCAGTTATAAGATAAATATGCTCTAGTGATGTAGTGTACGTGATTGATAATTAACATTGCTGTATGTTATACATGAATGTCATTAAGAGAGTAAATCCTAAGAGTTCTCATCACAAGGAAAAAATATTTTTTTCTATTTCTCTAATTTTGTATCTATATGAGATATTGGATGAGATAAACTTACTGTCGAATTGTTTCATGCTGTATGTAAGTCAAATCATTATGCTGTACACATGAAATGTATACAGTGCTGTATATCAATTATATCTCAATAAAACTGGAAGAAAAAAATAAAATATGTGAATTATGACTTTAAGAAACTAAAATACATATGATTAATTTTGAGTTGTACATTATTTTCAGTAATCTTTTCCATCACTCTATTAATATTTTAAATGAATTAAGATCTCGAGTACCTTTTTTTTTAAGAATGGTCCTTCCTCATAACACACTGCTTTACTCCCCAAGGTCTCATTCTTTATTTGCAGAGAATAGCTTTCTAACTCTACCTGAGCATTGTGCATATAGATTCTAAGTTCTTTTAGCATGCCCCAAATATTTGTAGGCTACTTATTAAAAATTCAATAATTTATTTTCTGAATTATTATTGGTAGGTCTTTATACAGTAATTTACAACAAAATGTTTCTTATTGATGTTTGTTACCAAAGACACATTAAGGTAAGAGTCTCATATATAGTGATGGAAAGGAGTCATTTCATTTTCTCCTATTTGGTTAAAAAATAGATTCATATGCTAAACTATGACAGATACTATAAAAAGGATTTCAACTAAGAAAAAATAGTTTTAAATGATTAAGATAAAAAGGATAAATAATCCATTAGTAATAATGACAATTTTGTTCATTTTACCTACGGATGGAGTTTCCGACTTACAGGCACCAGTAGTTTAATGTGTTGGGCATAAGGTAATAAAGTTCAGATCAAAATGAGACACAAATTTACCTTATCCTTAAAGTAGCTGTCCAAGAACAAATGCTTGATTCTCCCCTTTCCCTAGAAAAAACCTAAATCCAAATTAAACCCATGACTTTCCAGCGTTTCCCATCTCAGGAAGTAGCATGCCATAGTTCTGTCTCATGCCTTGCTGTCTATTACCAGCCATATTCAGTCCAACACTGCAGCAGGCAGCCATTGCAATTTGACTTTTAAACATGATGTGAACATTCTTGCAATGAGGAGAATCTCTCATTGGTTGGGTCAATGCGGGAGACGGAGCCCATCATCTGAGGATAGAAACTAAAAGGAGGCAAATTATCCCTCTCCTTGGTTGTTGTGTTTATAAAACTCTTTACTAGTAAAAAAAAAAAAAAATCCCTTTCCTGCACCCAGAGGCATCAGGGCACTGAACCATGTATTATGCAGAGGTAGTTTGAGATTGTCCACAGTAGCCATGGTTGCACTGAGATTCCAGAGAGGTGACTTTGGCTGTGTTCTTGGCTACCTACTCTTCTTTTGTTCTCACTTGTTTCCCAAGCTCAATTTTCCAATTTCCCTTCAATTCTGCTAGCTTCTTGATATCTTTCCAATAAATTTCTCTTTCACTAAAGTTGGTTTTTGTTGTTCTCAACCAAGAACCTTGATCAGCACAGTTACTAAGTATTTCCCATTTTACTTCCTAATTAACTTTAAAACCATCCACTTGTCTTAATCTACATCACCCCTACCAACCAAGTCCAAGCTACAGTATTTTTTTCTCACATCTGCTCTTCCGAACTCTTCTACTCATAGCCGTGCTGATCCTTTTGGAATCCATCCTACATCCTACAGCTGGAGGGAGCTCTTGAAAACATACACTGATCATTTCTCCCTGCTTAAATCCTTCCATGGCTTCTCCTTGTTCTCAAGATAAAGACCAAGGCTCAGCATTGGTTTGGTCTGTACCTATTTTTCCTGCATCAGTTGAACCTTGGCTCTCTGTGCTTCAACCTCACTGACTTTCAAATTATCAGGTGATTCTTCCTGCTCCCCACCACAGGACAAATACCTGGAATTTATTTTCATTCATTTAATAAATATCACTTGAGAGTGCCCTTTTCACCTAGTTAATTTCTATTCAGCCTCTAAACGAAAACTCAAACAGCCTTTTACTACTCAGTGCAAGCCAGATTTCTTTGTCATAAACCCCTGTTCTTTTTGTTGAGAGCCAATGGGGCAACATTTGTAATTTTATGCCTTTCAGTGTGATTTTATGGTTGTCTGTCCCCCTCACTGGCCTGTAAAACTTCCAAATGGGTGATTTGGAATCACTTCTGTTTATACTTCTTATTGCCTGCCCAGTACCAGCACAGTGCCTGGAAACTAATAAATATTCTATTAATATAGCTTAAATAAAATATTCATCAAATAATTCACAGACTATGACTTAGAGGGCTATTATTACAATATATTTCTAAAGTTAAATATATATAGTATAATTCCTTCTTTGTGGTTCCTCCTTGTTAAACTTTGTAGTTTATCTCTAGGTTTCTAGAAGTAAATGTTTCCCTGTCATTCATGTTCTCATTCATGCTTCCCTTGCTATATTATTTCTTGCACTATACTTCTCCGAGAAAGCAATGTTCGAAATCAGGTATCTTGAGTTTATTGAAGTTTCTCAGTTTAAAGCCAATTATCTTATATCCTTCTATAAACTTCTAAACTGACCTTCCACTAAGAAAAAGCAAGTGCTTATCTGAAAGAAAAAAAATGGCAGCTTTCCTATTGAAGATTCTTCATCCAACTTCACATATAGAAATATTGTCTCTCTCCTGAATTTTACTTAGTCAAAAGTTTATAGCTCAAGTTTCAACTATAAGAGTTGACAAATATTTAATACTGGGGAAAAAAATGAATGGCTGCTTCCAAATAACACACTGTTCTATGAGAAAGATCACTTAAAATATCAAATTTATCTCAGCCTCATTATCAATTGTTCTGAAAGTCTCCTTTGCATCATTTATCTTTGTGAGCTTTGTTTTAATCCATATATTGGCATTTAGACAGGTGGGACAGAAGGCCAATATCTAACAAAAAATACAGATGTATAAAAATGCACCCATTATGCCCCTACTAAAATATTAATGATAAAGAAACTAAATTTAATGTGTTCATTTTTATAATAACTTTAAAGAATTCATGTTTAATTAAAAGTGATCTATAAATCATGCTGTTTGCTAGCACTATTGACTGTGCCATTCCCATTCTGCCAAACTTAATATAAAATTAATTGTTAATTTTCAGGCTAGTAGTCTGCTCTTCACCAAGACATATACAGATTGTTTAGACATAAGTCAGTGAAATATGAAACTTTATAATTGAGGGCTCTCTTTGTGATGTCTTAAAGTAATTCTCAAGATTTGATATTACTCTCAATATATAAGTTTGCCCCTTTTATATATTGAAAGGAGTGTTTTGAAATATAACTTTAGACATGCTATGCATCAAGTCTATTTCACATTCAATCGAATGGATACTATTTCTGTAAAGTGCACTGAGCATTAAGAGAAGCATGACCTTGTAGGGTGGCAAAGAATGGTTTATCTTTTGCACAATCACACATACAACTGTGGACCAATCTAAACTTTTCTCGCTTTATAATACTTGAAGACCTCTGGGTTAGTCTGACCTTACATAAACAAATATAGCATTTCAGCAGCCTTTCACATGCTTGTTCCAAACAAAACTTCAAGCCAAAATAGCCACCAACTCCAAAATAAGTGATGATTAACTTAGGGAGTACTTGGCTCTATCTTCAGTAGGTTAACATGACCTTGAATGACAAAATTATATTACTTACTTATATTGTATGCATTTCATGGGCTGTTAGGATAATAGCTATTTCATTTTTGGAGGAAGCTGGACTGAAAAATTCAACCAGTAAATGTTTTTGTGACATTGTCCTTCTTGAACCAGTCTCCAGACTTACTGAATGATTTTTATTTCTACTATTGTTTTTTGCCTAGTATTAAGGCACACCAACTCTTTCATTGAATAGGAATCCAATTCCTTTTCTCTAGGTGAATGAAAAGCGTATTTCCCAGTATTTTCACCCAATGAATGACAGTACAGAGACCATATCTTTTCATACGTCTACAGCATCTCCACAGAGCATCCCAGCCCACTCAACTAGGCTAGTGCAGGGCCTTCTCTTATGCCAAACACATTCTGGCCTCTGTGCTCATATTATTCCCATTGCCTGGGATACCATCTTTCCATCTGACATTTTCCTCTTCCCAATATCTAGATACTCAACACTTCTCATGATTTTCTTTGTACCTCATTATCTTGATGGATAAAGCCTATATTTGGGAAACACCACCATAGCTGCATTTAACCAGAGTTTCTTATGCTTCTTAGAAATTCAGCTCTGAATCTCCCCATGTATTTTTCACTCAAGAAATCAAGTTGGAATATGAATGAGAATGTAGTTATTATGCACCATAAGTTCAAGCCATTGTTCTAAATGTAATAATTGAAAAGGTTTTGAAAAGTATTTTTTGCAGTAAATTACTTGTGGCCCAAGTAGGATGTCATGACATTTCATTGAGAAACACTGACCCAGTCAATTTGAATCTCATTTATTTATCAAGGCCCAACTCAAATCCACTGTAATTCAGAGTGTATTCATTTGTTTATTCATTCATTCAGCAGTTATTTATTGCCAGGACCAGACACTGCACAAGGTGTTGGGCTATAAAGACAGATGAAAAATTTTCTGTTCTCAAAATGAACATGCTGTACTCCCCAGTTCTTTCTCTGTGACAGATACTTCTGGCATTGAGTTGAGCTTATAGGAAACCTCAGAATTCTCCTGAACACAGCTTTCCAAGCAACTACTACTAATCTATTAAAGATAACATAGAGATAGATATTTCTACCATAGCTATGCAGACAGATATATAAATAAAAAACCAGTAACATGTAGGTTGTAGAGTCAGGTAAAAATTATAAAATCAAAACTTTAATGTCTGTTCATTAATTTAAAATGTATAATTTCTGTATAGCACAGTTGGATCCTGCATGAGAATCAAAGAAACAATGTGAACAGAAAGAATAAAGAATTTAGATATAGTCTCCATATGTTACTTCAGTTTTCTCTTTTCCAAGTCATTATTTAACCTACTGCACTTTGACTTCTGATCTACACCCCAGTCTCAGTCTTACTGGCACTGGCAATCATCTCCCAGTTTCCAGGTACAAAGAACCCCTTTAATTCTGAATTGCATTTGACCATTTCTTAGAATTTGATGGTGTTGATTATGCCTCCTTTGAAAATTGTCCCTCTGTTTCCAAACACTACACTTCTCGTTTTCCTCTTACCTCTCTGACAATTCCCATTCAGACATACATTTTGCTTCCTTTCCTTCCTCCACCCCTGATATTTGGTTGTCCCTCATGGCCCTCCAGTCACCTCTCTTTCTTCTTGAAATATTCTATCTGGTTTATTTTCTCCAATCTCATGGCAGCTAACTGAACAATTACAGTAGGTGCCACTCACCTTACAGTCTAAATAGAGTCCCTAGAATTATACAGGGCACAATCTGCATGACCAAATACATACTCTCAGACCTATGTTTAGTCTAAGGGCTCAGATCTCCTTCCTTAATTTTGCATCCCTGGTTGTTGATTTCATCAGTTGTATAAATTAGCTTCATGGATAATTCCACCTACATAATCACTCCCAAGTCTATACCTGCAGTCCTGAATACTCCAAATTTCCAGATTTGTGTTTCTAACTTTCTACTGGACATCTCCACCAGGAACTTGTAGAAGTTCTACCTTGCGTTCCAAGCTGCGCTCATCATCCAACTCTTCAAACCTGTTCCCCCTACTCTATTCAATATTTTAGTTATGAAAGTTATTATACATTCAGTTCTCCAAGCTAGAGATTTAGTAGCCAAATTTTCTTCTCCCATCTCTCCATCCAAATACGATCAGTCATTGTGTCTTGTGAAGTCTAACTCTGAAATGTTTTTCAAATCTGTCACTTCTTATCCATTCTTATATAATTTTATTTATATAACATATGTGGTCATCTCCTTTTTTCATGTGACTCAACCTAGCCTTAATATGCTTCGATGCCACAAACATATTAATGGAATGGACAAAAATGCCTATTCACATTTTTGTCCATTCTATTTCCTGAAAACCTTTGATCTGTTTCCCTATTGTTTATTGTAAGTGATGTTTCTTACTGAACTCTTATTAGAAAAATAATTTTCAACTCAAAAGTTACTCCCTTTAAAATGTTTGCTAATCCTTCCCTTGTTTGATTCTCTTCCATGAAGAGAATCATAAAATATTGCTATGAAATATCACCCTCTTCTGTCTTCAAGTTCTCACAGTCTTTATTCATGTTACTAGTAAAACACCTTTGATAATAATCACTACTTGAAAAATACTTGTTTCCTTTATTAAACTGTAAATTCCTTCAGGGCAGGAATAAGGAGTCCCAGTCATCTATGATCTTTAAAAATATAAATAAGTGATTAACACATAGAAGATACTTAATAAATTTGAGGTGTTATATTGCACTCTTAGCATCTGAATTGAAGATCTAAACAGATTTTTTAAATACAGCACTAGGTGATTCTCATCCAAAAAATACATATTTTAATGCAAAGTGTCCAGTAATGCAACTTATGAAAGTAAAGGGAAATCGACAAAAAGATAAAATGTGTGTACAGTTCCTGAAACTCTCAGCTGCCATTAAGCTTCACAATGATTTGAGGTGGTATTACCCACTTTGTCTGTTTGTGACTAAATGAATATAAGGAGAGAAAGGTTTTTTGACTCTTGTGGCTTTTCTTGCTTCCACTTTCTATGACCTTCTGCCTTTGGCTCCACAATCTTGAAAATGAACTGCTCAATAAATACTATTTATGCCTTAAATATACCTCATAATAAGTAACATTTATGAACCCACACTTATTTTGTTTATCAACCCATCTTTCTATTTTGTTGCTGAAAATGAATCAGGAGAAATGGACCAACTATCAATTCCAGGTGACTATAGAGCGGAATGCTTTCCTCTTGCTAAATCTAGACTCACCCTTGCTCCCCTCATTCATATTCTCCTGCTTGACATTTGCAGGGTTCCTCAACTCTACTTCTGCTTGCCCCAGTCTTCTGCTTGGTTCATTTCTCATTCTATCTTCAAACTATATTTATACCTTTCACAGTTGATTTCTTTCATTTGGTTTATGCAAGCAGAGTTCAAAGAACAGTGGAAGAAAGACTGAACATTAGAGATTGCAAGATTAGAAAGGATCTGGAAGTCACTTGGGAGGAACATCAGGTCCTTGACATATTGTCTTTCCTCAGATTTCAGAATCAAGCTACCAAAATGGAGCCCTCCCAGTACTCTCATTGACTAAACCCTCTGCTCATGTTATTCAAAATGCATTCATTTATTTTTTATTCATTCATCTACCATATAGTAAGTGTATACCTGATACACTTCTAGTCTTGCTCTAGGCTAGAAGGGCACACAGAGTACAACGTAGTTCCTTTTCAAATAGAGCATCCCTTGCCCTCTTATGGGAGGGTATAGGTAATAAACAAATATATACATA
Source organism: Balaenoptera ricei (assembly GCF_028023285.1). Lineage (NCBI taxonomy): Eukaryota > Metazoa > Chordata > Mammalia > Artiodactyla > Balaenopteridae > Balaenoptera > Balaenoptera ricei. Next base: position 133,323,179 of record NC_082642.1, read on the forward strand.
ACATGTCAGTGGGTAAAATATGTTATACAGGGAAAAAGCTAACAAGGCAATAGGATAGAGAGAGGTGGAGGAGGTTGTGTTATTTTACTTAGAATAGTCAAGGACTGCCTCTCTACTGGGATGACATTTGAACAGAGGCAGATGTGAGGAAAGGAAATGTGCCATGGGACTATCAAGAAGATGAATGTACCTGGCATGGGTAAGAGTGAATGCAAAGGTCTGAGGTCCTGGAGCAGGAGAGTGCTTGGAATTTATATCAGTCAGGGTCTCTGCAGAATAATTTGAGTAGAGTTTCATTGCAAGTCTCTATGTAAAGAGCAAAGACAGTGCAAGGAAGTCGTTGGGAAAAATACTGTGCCCAGGACTAATAACAGTGGGTCTCTGTTTCTGATATTAGGCCTGAAGGTGTGGGGTGCTAGATTAGTTGCAGGAATCCCAAGACAGAGAGGGATGTGTAGAGAGGGCTGCTTTGTAGGATTGGACTCATTTAATGAGGGATGCCTCCTGCCAGCAAGGAACATGCATGGAGAGTGCTAGCAGATACAAACTCTCTCCTCTCTCTCTATCTCCCTCTGATCTCTTGGCAGTGATCCCTCTTGGCTGAAACCAGAGGGCTGAGGCACCATTGATGGAGTCCATTTCTTTCTCCTATCAAGGCACAGAAGAGAGGGGAGAAACATGAAGGGTGCATCTTGAGGGACAAATGGAAGGTAGTCATCTTGAGGGACAAACAGCAAACCCTAACCCAAGGAGGCCAGAGTGTCTGGAGTCTAGTGATTAAAAGGGAGAATGGAAATGAAAGCAGGAGGTAGTGGACCAGCTCACATAGGGCCTTGTATCCAGAACGTGGACTTTGTAGTTTATTCTAAGTGATATGTGAAGCCACAGGGTGTTTCTGAGCAGAGGCAGAACATGGATAGAAGCAGGAAGACCATTTGGGAATATTGCAATTGTACAAGTGAGAGATAATGATTGCTTGGTCTAGGGAAATTGTGGGCATTGTGGTATGAGAAAGGACCAGATTTTGGATGTATTTGGAAATTAGAGCTATTATAGTTTACTTACACTGGCTTGGAGAGATAAGATTATTAAGGAAGACTCCAAGTTTGGGGTAACAGAAAGAATAGTTGCCAAGTTGCCATTTACTGAGATAAAAAAGGCTTCAGAAAAAGTAGGTTTTGTAAGTCCATTAAGCATCTAGATAGAAGTGTTATATGGGAAGTTGAAAGGGGTGGGGCCTGGGGATATAACTCTGACGTTTGTTAGATATGGAAGTTATGTAAAGCTACGGTACCAGATGTGATCAACCAAGAGTTAAGTGTAACTGAAGAACAGTACCCTAGCACTGACTCTTGGGGGGATTATACCATTTAAATTTCAGCAATGCAGGGAGCATCCAGCAAAGAAGACTAAGAAGGACTAGAGTATGTTATGGCAGGATTCCATTAAATGTAACTGGATGGTATAAGCTGAAAACAAAATAGCAGTAGTATGAAAATAATCAGAATATGAGAACCATTGACATATTTCATGATCTTCGGAAAACTTAAAAGGGACAGAAATATAACTGACTACATTATGGTGGTGATTGAGACATAATTTTGATCTTATTATTATTATTTTATATTTTAACATTTTATTGGAGTATAATTGCTTTACAATGGTGTGTTAGTTTCTGCTTTATAACAAAGTGAATCAGCTATACATATACATATATACCCATAACTCTTCCCTCTTGCATCTCCCTCCCTCCAACCGTCCCTATCCCACCACTCTAGCTGGTCACAAAGCACCAAGCTGATCTCCCTGTGCTATGTGGCTGCTTCCCACTAGCTATCTATTTTACATTTGGTAGTAATATGTATGTCCATGGCACTCTCTCACTTTGTCCCAACTTACCCTTCCCCCTCCCCGTGTCCTCAAGTCCATTCTCTAGTAGGTCTGCTTCTTTATTCCCATCTTGCCCCTAGGTTCTTCATGCTCTTTTTTTTTTTTTTTTAGATTCCATATATATGTGTTAGCATATGGTATTTGTTTTTCTCTTTCTGACTTACTTCATTCTGTATGACAGACTCTAGCTCCATCCACCTCACTACAAATAACTCAATTTCGTTTCTTTTTATGGCTGAGTAATATTCCATTGTATATATGTGCCACATCTTCTTTATCCATTCATCTGTTGATGGACACTTAGGTTGTTTCCATGTCCTGGCTATTGTAAATAGAGATGCAATGAACATTGGGGTACATGACTCTTTTTGAATTATGGTTTTCTCAGGGTATATGCCCAGTAGTGGGATTGCTGGATCATATGGTAGTTCTATTTTTAGTTTTTTAAGGAACCTCCATACTGTTCTCCATAGTGGCTGTATCAATTTACATCCCCACCAACAGTGCAAGAGGGTTCCCTTTTCTCCACACCTTCTCCAGAAGTTATTGTTTGTAGATTCTTTGATGATGGCCATTCTGACCGGTGTGAGATGATATCTCATTGTAGTTTTGATTTGCATTTCTCTAATGATTAGTGATGTTGAGCATTCTTTCATGTGTTTGTTGACAATCTGTATATCTTCTTTGGAGAAATGTCTATTTAGGTCTTCTGCCCATTTTTGGATTGGGTTGTTTGTTTTTTTGATATTGAGCTGCATGAGCTGCTTGTAAATTTTGAAGATTAATCCTTTGTCAGTTGCTTCATTTGCAAATATTTTCTCCCATTCTGAGGGTTGTCTTTTTGTCTTGTTTATGGTGTCCTTTGCTATGTAAAAGCTTTGAAGTTTCATTAGGTCCCATTTGTTTATTTTTGTTTTTATTTCCATTTCTCTAGGAGGGGGGTCAAAAAGGATGTTGCTGTGATTTGTCATAGAGTGTTCTGCCTATGCTTTCCTCTAAGACTTTTATAGTCTCTGGCCTTACATTTAGGTCTTTAATCCATTTTGAGTTTATTTTTCTGTATGGTCTTAGGGAGTATTCTAATTTCATTCTTTTACATGGAGCTGTCCAGTTTTCCCAGCAGCAATTATTGAAGAGGCTGTCTTTTCTCCACTGTATATTTTTGCCTCCTTTATCAACGATAAGGTGACCATATGTGTGTGGGTTTATCTCTGGGCTTTCTATCCTGTTCCATTTATCTATATTTCTGTTTTTGTTCCAGTACCATACTGTCTTGATTACTGTAGCTTTGTAGTATAGTCTGAAGTCAGGGAGGCCGATTCCTCCAGCGCCATTTTTCTTTTTCAAGTTTGCTTTGGCTATTCGGGGTCTTTTGTGTTTCCATACAAATTGTGAAATTTTTTGTTCTAGTTCTGTGAAAAATGCCATTGGTACCTTGATAGGGATTGCACTGAACCTGTAGATTGCTTTGGGTAGTAGAGTCATTTTCACAATGTTGATTCTTCCAATCCAAGAACATGGTATATCTCTCCATCTATTTGTATCATCTTTAATTTCTTTCATCAGTGTCTTATAATTTTCTGCATACAGTTTTTTTGTCTCCTTAGGTAGGTTTATTCCTAGGCATTTTATTCTTTTTGTTGCAATGGTAAATGGAAGTGTTTCCTTAATTTCTCTGTCAGATTTTCATCATTAGTGTATAGGAATGCAAGAGATTTCTGTGCATTAATTTTGTATCCTGCTACTTTACCAAATTCATTGATTAGCTGTAGTAGTTTTCTGGTAGCATCTTTAGGATTCTCTATGTATAGCATCATGTCATCTGCAAACAGTGACAGCTTTACTTCTTCTTTTCTGATTTGGATTCCTTTTATTTCTTTTCCTTCTCTGATTGCTGTGGCTAAAACTTACAAAACTATATTGAATAATAGTGGTGAGAGTGGGCAACCTTGTCTTGTTCCTGATCTTAGTGAAAACGGTTTCAGTTTTTCACCATTGAGGATGATGTTGGCTGTGGGTTTGTCATATATGGCCCTCATTATGTTGAGGTAAGTTCCCTCTATGCTTACTTTCTGGAGGGTTTTTATCATAAATGGGTGTTGAATTTTGTCTAAAGCTTTCTCTGCATCTATTGAAATGCTCTAATGGTTTTTCTCCTTCAGTTTAGTAATATGGTTTATCACATTGATTGATTTGCATATTTTGAAGAATCCTTGCATTACTGGGATAAACCCTACTTGATCATGGAGTATGATCCTTTTAATGTGCTCTTGGATTCTGTGTGCTAGTATTTTGTTGAGGAATTTTGCATCTATGTTCATCAGTGACATTGGCCTGTAGTTTTCTTTCTTTGTGACATCTTTGTCTGGTTTTGGTATCAGGGTGATGGTGGCCTCATAGAATGAGTTTGGGAGTGTTCCTTCCTCTGCTATATTTTGGAAGAGTTTGAGAAGGATAGGTCTTAGTTCTTAACTAAATGTTTGATAGAATTCACCTGTGAAGCCATCTGGTCCTGTGCTTTTGTTTGTTGGAAGATTTTTAATCACAGTCTCAATTTCAGTGCTTGTGATTGGTCTGTTTATATTTTCTATTTCTTCCTAGTTCAGTCTCCGAACATTGTGTTTTTCTAAGAATGTGTCCATTTCTTCCAGGTTGTCCATTTTATTGGCATATATTTGCTTGTAGTAATCTCCCCTGATCCTTTGTATTTCTGCAGGGTCAGTTGTTGCTTCTCCTTTTACATTTCTAATTCTATTGATTTGAGTCTTCTCCCTTTTTTTCTTGATGAGTCTGGTTAATGGTTAATCAATTTTGTTTATATTCTCAAAGAACCAACTTTTAGTTTTATTGATCTTTGCTATCATTTCCTTCATTTCTTTTTCATTTATTTCTGATCTGATCTTTATGATTTTTTTCCTTCAGCTAACTTTGGGGTTTTTTTTGTTCTTCTTTCTCTAATTGTTTTAGGTGTAAGGTTAGGTTGTTTATTTGAGATGTTTCCTGTTTCTTAAGGTAGGATTGTATTGCTATAAACTTCCCTCTTAGAATTGCTTTTGCTGCATTCCATAGGTTTGGGTCGCCGTGTTTTCATTGTCATTTGTTTCTAGGCTTTTTTGATTTCCTCTTTGATTTCTTCAGTGATCTATTGGTTATTTAGTAGTGTATTGTTTAGCCTCCATGTGTTTGTATTTTTAACAGATTGTTTCCTGTAATTGATATCTAGTCTCATAGCGTTGTGGTCGGAAAAGATACTTGATACGATTTCAATTTTCTTAAATTTACCTAGGTTTGCTTTGTGACCCAAGATATGATCTATCCTGGAGAATGTTCCATGAGCACTTGAGAAGAAAGTGTATTCTGTTGTTTTTGGATGGAATGTCCTAAATATCAATTAAGTCTGTCTTGTTTAATGTATTGCTTAAAGCTTGTGTTTCCTTATTTATTTTCATTTTAGATGATCTGTCCATTGGTGAAAGTGGGGTGTTAAAATCCCCTCCTATGATTGTGTTTCTGTCGATTTCCCCTTTTATGGCTGTTAGTATTTGCCTTATGTATTCAGGTGCTCCTATGTTGGGTGCATAAATATTTACAATTGTTATATCTTCTTCTTGGATCAGTCCCTTGATCATTATGTAGTGTCCTTATTTGTCTCTTGTAATAGTCTTTGTTTTAAAGTCTATTTTGTCTGATATGAGAATTGCTGCTCCAGCTTTCTTTTGATTTCCTTTTGCATGGAATATCTTTTTCCATCCCCTCACTTTCAGTCTCTATGTGTCCCTAGGTCTGAAGTTGGTCTCTTGTAGACAGCATATATATGGGTCTTGTTTTTGTATTCATTCAGCCAGTTTATTTCTTTTGGTTGGATCATTTAATCCATTTACATTTAAGGTAATTATTGATATGTATGTTCCTATTACCATTTTCTTAATTGTTTTGGGTACATGTTATTGTAGGTCTTTTCCTTCTCTTGTGTTTCCTGCCTAGAGAAGTTCCTTTAGCATTTGTTGTAAAGCTGGTTTGTAGGTGCTGAATTCTCTTAGCTTTTGCTTGTCTGTAAAGGTTTTAATTTCACTGTCAAATCTGAATGAATCCCATGCTAGGTAGAGTAATCTTGGTTGTAGGTTTTTCCCTTTCATCACTTTACATATGTCCTGCCATTCCCTTCTGGCTTGCAGAGTTTCTGCTGAAAGATCAGCTGTTAACCTTATGGGAATTCCCTTGTATGTTATTTGTTGTTTTTCCCTTGCTGCTTTTAATATTTTTTCTTTGTATTTAATTTTTGATTGTTTGATTAATATGTGTCTTGGCATGTTTCTCCTTGGATTTATCATGTATGGCACTCTCTGTGCTTCCTGGACTTGATTAATGATTTCCTTTCCCATATTAGGGAAGTTTTCAACTATGATCTCTTCAAATATTTTCTCAGTCCCTTTCTTTTTCTCTTCTTTTTCTGGGACCCCTATAATTCAAATGTTGGTGCATTTAATCTTGTCCCAGAGGTCTCTGAGACCGTCCTCCATTCTTTTCATTCTGTTTTTCTTCATTCTGCTCTGCAGTAGTTATTTCCACTATTTTATCTTCCAGGTCACTTATCTGTTCTTCTGCCTCAGTTATTCTGCTATTGATTCCTTCTAGAGAATTTTTAATTTCATTTATTGCATGTTGTTCATCATTGTTTGTTTGCTCTTTAGTTCTTCTAGGTCCTCGTTAAACGTTTATTGTATTTTCTCCATTCTATTTCCAAGATTTTGGATCATCTTTACTATCATTATTCTGGATTCTTTTTCAGGTAGACTGCCTATTTCCTCTTCATTTGTTAGGTCTGGTGGGTTTTTACCTTGCTCCTTCATCTGCTGTGTGTTTCTCTGTCTTCTCATTTTGCTTCACTTACTGTGTTTGGGGTCTCCTTTTCGCAGGCTGTAGGTTTGTAGTTCCCACTGTTTTTGGTGTCTGCCCCAAGTGGCTAAGGTTGGTTCAGTGGGTTGTGTAGGCTTCCTGGTGGAAGGGACTAGTGCCTGTGTTCTGGTGAATGAGGCTGGATCTTGTCTTTCTGGTGGGGAGGTCCACGTCTGGTGGTGTGTTTTGGGGTGTCTGTGAACTTATTATGATTTTAGGCATCCTCTCTGCTAATGGGTGGGGTTGTTTTCCTGTCTTGCTTGTTTTTTGGCATAGGGTGTCTAGCACTATAGCTTGTTGGTCATTGAGTGGAGCCGGGTCTTGGTGTTGAGATGGAAATCTCTGGGAGATTTTCACCATTTGATATTACGTGGAGCTGGGAGGTCTCTGGTGGACCAATGTCTTGAACTTGGCTCTCCCATCTCAGAGGCACAGCCCTGATGCCTGGCCGGAGCACCAAGAGCATGTTATCCACATGGTTCAGAATAAAAGGGAGAAAAAAAGAAAGAAAGAAAAATAAAATAAAATAAAGTTATTAAAATAAAAAAATAAAAATAATAATTTAAAAAAATTTACAAAATAATAAAATGAAAAAAAAAGAAAGAAAGAAGAGAGTAACCAAACCAAAAAACAAATCCACCAATGATAAGAAGCACTAAAAACTATACTAAAAAAAGAAAATAAAAATCCAGACAGACAGAACCCTAGGAGAAATGATAAAAGCAAAGCCATACAGGAGGGCTTCCCTGGTGGTGCAGTGGTTGAGAATCCACCTGCCAACGCAGGGGACACGGGTTCGAGCCCTGGTCTGGGAAGATCCCACATGCCGCGGAGCAACTGGGCCCATGAGCCACAACTACTGAGCTTGCGCGTCTGGAGCCTGTGCTCTGCAACAAGAGAGGCCACGATAGTGAGAGGCCCGTGCACCGTGATGAAGAGTGGCCCCCGCTTGCTGCAACTAGAGAAAGCCCTCGCACAGAAATGAAGACCCAACACAGCCAAAAATAAAAAAAAAAAAAAAAAAAAAAAAAGCCATACAGGAAAAATCACAGAAGCATACACATACACACTCACAAAAAGAGAAAAAGGGAAAAAAATATATATATCGTTGGTCCCAATGTCTACCTCCTCAATTTGGGATGATTCGTTGTCTATTCAGGTATTCCACAGATGCAGGGTACATCAAGTTGATTGTGGAGATGTAATCTGCTGCTCCTGAGGCTGCACGGATAAATTTTCCTTTCTTTTCTTCGTTCACACAGCTCCTGGGGCTCAGCTTTGGATTTGGCCCCACCTTTGCATGTAGGTCGCCTGAGGACGTCTGTTCCCCACCCAGACAGGATGGGATTGAAGGAGCAGCTGATTAGGGGACTCTGGCTCACTCAGGCCAGGGGGAGGGAGGGGTACAAATGCAGGGCGAGCCTGTGGCAGAGGGTGGTGTGATGTTGCACCAGCCTGAGGCGCACCATGTGTTCTCCTGGGGAAGTTGTCCCTGGATCACGGGACCCTGGCAGTGGCGGGCTGCACAGGCTCCCGGGAGGGGAGGTGTGGAGAGTGACCTGTGCTTGCACACAGGCTTCTTGGTGGCGGCAGCAGCAGCCTTAGCGTCTCATGCCCGTCTCTGGGGTCCACGCTGATAGCCGCAGCTCACGCCCGTCTCTAGAGCTCCTTTAAGCGGTCCTCTTAATCCCCTCTCCTCGTGCACCAGGAAACAAAGAAGCAAGAAAAAGTCTCTTGCCTCTTTGGCAGCTCCAGACCTTTTCCTGGACTCCCTCCCGGCTAGCTGTGGCGCACTAGCCCGCTTCAGGCTGTGTTCACGCCGCCAACCCCAGTCCTCTCTCTGCGATCCGACCGAAGCCCGAGCCTCAGCTCCCAGCCCCCGCCCGCCCCAGCGGGTGAGCAGACAAGCCTCTCGGGCTGGTGAGTGCTGGTCAGCACCGATCCTCCGTGCGGGAATCTCTCCACTTTGCCTTCCGCACCCCTGTTGCTGCATTCTCCTCCATGGCTCCGAAACTTCCCCCTCCGCCACCCACAGTCTCCGCCCGCAAAGGGCCTTCCTAGTGTGTGGAAACCTTTCCTCCTTCACAGCTCCTTCCCACTGGTGCAGGTCCCGTCCCTATTCTTTGCCTCTGTTTTTCTTTTTTCTTTTGCCCTACTCAGGTACGTGGGGAGTTTCTTGCCTTTTGGAGGTCTGAGGTCTTCTGCCAGTGTTCAGTAGGTGTTCTGTAGGGGTTTTTCCACATGTAGATGTATTTCTGATGTAGTTGTGGGGAGGAAGGTGATCTCCACATCTTACTCTTCCGCCATCTTGAGGCTCCCCTGATCTTATTACTTTTGAAATTGATAGTTTCATCAAGTTATTTGTTAGATTATTTGACACTTTTTACCTAATTTTTCCCATAACAAACTAATATTTTAAAATAGTCTGGTTAAGAAGATATCTTGAACATAGTCTGATCCAAAAACTAAATTGTATTTAAATTTATTTATTATTCAATTTTACTTCCTATTAATACCTTTGAGAGTGGGAAACTATTTGGACAAATATGGAAAGTTCTAAAGTTGCCCATGTTTATCCTAAAAGCAGGGTCAAGGGTCCAGGTATTTTCTTGTAGGTAACAAAGAGCATTTATATGATTCTGCATTTTTCCAGTGAATTATAGGCAGAATAATGGCCCCTAGAGATGTCCACAACCTACTTCTAGGAACCTATGAATATGTTAGCTTACATGGCAAAAAGGACTTTTCAGATATGATTAAGTTAAGGATACTGAGATGAGGGGGAGTATCCTGGGTTACCCAGGTGAGCTGTGTAGTCATATGAGCCTTTAAAACTCAGAGAACTTTTCCTGACTGTGGTCAGAGATATAACCTTACTGACTTTGAAGATGGAGGCAAGGGTCACAAGCCAAGGAATGTGGGTGACTTCTAGAAGCTAGAAAAGGGAAGGAAACAGATTCTCCCCTAGAGCCTCCAGAAAAGAACAAAACCTTGCCAACACCTTGGACTTAGTCCACTGAGACCAGTGTCAAACTTCTAACCTAGAGAAACACAAGATAATAAATTTGTGCTGTTTTAAGCCACAAAGTTCATGGTGATTTGTTATAGCAGCAACAGAAAGCTAATACACAATGTCATTTGCTTTTTAAATGATCGTCTCATTTGAAGGAAGAAACAACCAAAATGGTGAATTTTAAGATTGTTAAATGAGAAGCAGTTTCCCTCCTCATATTCAAATGCAGGGTGTGTCTAGAACAGCCTAAACTCTTGTCCACTGTATTCTACTATCCTGAGAAGATGATATTTATCTTGTAGATGAAGGAACAGAAGCTCAGAGAGATTGAATACATTCATATGATTATCCAAATAATCAGAATGTTCCCAACAATAAAACCCATTTTTTTCCCCCAACACATTGTCTCAAAGCCTTTCCAACATTCCCTTGTCCATATACGCTTATGAATTCTGAATAAGATTGCAAGTGGAATGATTCTGCACAATTTCCTTTTGGCTGCCTGATTTCCTTTTGGCCTTCTGCACTTAGGAAGTGGGTGCATTTGCATGGTGATCTTAACACAAGAAGGAACAAACCGATATACATATAGTCTAATCATAGTAGCCTGCTGAAGTCAAAACAAAATTGTCTGACCTCTGAGAGGTGCAGTATCTCACTGAAGAAAAGAGCAAAACCAATGGTTTTCTTTTTTTAAAAATGCATATATTGGCCATGTTGAAAGATGATAAACAGAGCCCACTTCTGAGTTTCCTGTCCTTTTAATTTTTTGCTGGTGGGGGAGGGGCAATAATCGGGGCATCAGGTGTAGATTGCTCATTAAACTAATTAACAGTCCTTTGGGAGCTTTAATAGCCTCCGTTCTTTGTCCAGTTACTGGCAGGAAACTGGGTGACCAGGTGGTTTTCTGGTGCTATAACATTGCCAAGGGCTGCTGGAGATTGGAAAAGGGCTTTAACTTCTCTCTTCTAGATCTTCAACGGCTTAACCCAGGTTTCTCTCTCTCATTTCCACCCTCTTCACATGGCTATGTTTGATAATGGAGAATCTAGTGAAAGGCAGCATGTCCTTACTACCTCTTGAGCTCCAAGGTTCAAATTCAGTAAGTTAATAATGCAACCTGGCTATCTTACTCTTGCAGTTCATTTTTATGAAAATATAACTTCCTTACTTAGGAGATGCTTGAGGAACTGCAATGATCAACCCAGAGTCCATCTCTTTTTGTTGTGTGGCTTACTGCATGTTATCCTTGGTGGAAGTGGCTTGTATTTCATTACACAGAGCACTGCCGGGCTGTTTATTTCCTGTATCTACAGAACATAGAAACAGTTCAATGAAAAGAGTAGTTGGGAGGGAGGCCATTTGATGGTAAGGAAATAGGAATATTTGTTTGCTTGGGCTATGAGGGGAGTTCAAAGATGGAGAGTTTTGTTTTCTGAAACCATGGTGAGCAGTTCCAGTTTCATGTCAAACATCAGGGTTTCATGCAGGATGTAAACATTTCCTGCTGGCTAAGTCTGTTTCTATAATGGTAACCCCTTAGGTCCTGTGCTACTTGCACTGTAATTGTGCCAAGAGTTCCTGCATTCAACAGGGGAGGTTAAAAGTCAGTCTGGTTTCGCAGCTGTTTTTGGTAAGAACTGGCTTTCCAGCAGCTCTAAAAACATGCAGTTATACTCCTCAGACAAACATTAATCAGTGGCCATCATCTCCCAGGGACACTGTGGAGTTGTCTGGAATGAAACTGGAAATCTGCCTCTCTGTGGACATATGGAATGATGGTGGATAGGGGTGGATAGGGCATTCATATTAAGTAAGGTCATTGTAGAATTTCATTCATAAATTGTTCAGGCGCAGATTAAGGTGAAAATGAACAGAAACTGAACATTTAAACAGTGGATGTAATTTCCCCTTTGACTTACCGCAGGTTTAGAAATGGTTTATCTTCCTTTTTGATTAATCTCAGTTTGGCACCAATTCCCGTCACTGTAGCTTTCCTTTTCTCTTTTCTCCAGTCTCTCTTTGAAGTAGTTATTGATTTATAAACAAATACTTAAATGCAAGGAAGAGGGAGAGAATTTGATTGAAAGCAATCCTGTGGTGAGAAGAAGAATCATTCTGAGATGGAGAGAAACCCCCTCTGATGGATCTGTTTGATAGGTTTGGGTTTTCAAACTTCTGGTATTCTTTAATTGGGGGCTCCCTGTATTTCCTTATAGTTTTTGTAACTTGTGCCATAGCAGATATTATGAGCTGTCTTTGATGAACCCATTTTAGAGCTTGCCCTGTGATCTCAGTCACAAATTTGACAACGAGGATTTTGTTCTTTCCTTTGCTAAAGGTAGCCTGAATTGGCAGAACAAACGTAAGAGATTTTGAAAGTCCTTGAAAGGGAAGATACCTCGTGGGCTTTTCTGACAATAAGGTGTGCTGTGCATATCTCTTGTCAGGAGGTAGAGGAAAGCTTAAAAGGAGGGTAGGGTACAGACTTCACAAATATTTTAGAGATACCATGACATGCGAAGGACAGCCAAATCTGTAATTTTTTTTAAAAGCTTAATGGAAAGCACAACATAAGTGGTGAAAGCTGCATTTTTTCAGGGTGAATTATCCAAGTGCCTTGTTTTTTCTGGGAGAACATAAATGAGAAGATGTGTGTGCCAAGGGCCTTTTAGGAGAAGTGAGTCAGCTTCAATGTACTCTCCCATATGATCCTCACCCAAAAATGAATGAGGAAAAAAGGATGTAGTTGTGTTCACACAGATGAAGGTTTTTAAGTTTTTAACAAGAGATGATAAGATTAAAAGATTTCATGAAAGTAATATTTTTCAGATTGCCCGTAGTTCAACAAAACACTCTGAAGTCCGATATGTTACAGTCCTTGATGAGCACTGATGAAGATGTATCTTCCCTGGGTCTAAAACATATACTGTTCTTGTTTGTAAACAGCATTTCACATTCATGGCAAAAAAATTAAGACCTTTGTGTATATATATAAGTGTATCATCTGATGATATAAGTCCCTACTCACATGTGGCTACTGAACATTTGAAGTGGGGCTAATCTTGACTGAGATACGCTGTAAATGTGAAATACACGTAGGATTTCAAATCACAAAAAATGTGCAAATATCTCAAAAATACTTTTATATTGATTACATGTTGAAATGATAATCATTTGGATATATTGGGTTAAATACAAATATTGTTAAAATGAATTTGTTTCACTTTTTAACATGGCTATTAGAAAATTTCAAATTACAATTTAATTTAAAATTACACAGATAGCTCACATTATCTTTCTACTGAACAGCACTGATCTAGGGGCCAGCCTTGGATATTCATATCTCTACCACTTCAGGCATTGGAGCAGCTTTTAAAAATAAGGGAACAAAAGAGTTTTCAGCCATAGGGGTGAAATAGGGATGAATAGACTTTAACTTGGATATATGCAGAAGAGAGTCAAGACAGAAGAAATGGGGCATTGGAGTCAGGGAATCCGAAAGATTGGAGGAATCGGGGGACGAGGGTAAGAGGATGAAACATGAGTATAGAGTAACAAGAATACCAAAGGACACACACACACACACACACACACACACACGCGCGCGCGCGTGCGCACAAAGCTGCCATACTCATGCTTTGACACCCTGGTCTTCGAGATTCTTTTACTTGATTTCCAAGCAAATTCAGCAAGTCAATGACTTTGCGCCTTTGCTCATGAAATTTCTTTCTGCAACTTTGAGTGGACTGACTTTAACAGTACAGGTTGTTATTATGAAATACATTTCCAGTTTTGTATGTCTACTAAAGTGGCCATTGCCTGTATTTTTATTATTCTTTTCCATTGGCTTCTTCCATGTGCTGTGTGTCAGCCAAAAATCTAAGTCTGAAACATCAAAGTGATTTGACAAATCTATAGACTTATATCTTATCTCGGTCTGAAACTTAAAAGTTATATGGAAGAAATATAATAAAAATTGATTCTACAAAGATACCCAAAGCCCTCACCCATCCTTACACGGTCAGGATAATAAAAAGATATATACTGCCCAAAAATAAATTTCCACAGCTCCTTGGCCTTGGGTGAATGAAAAACTATAGTTTTTAGTTTTATGGATCTCCTAGCCTTCACTAAGCACCCAATGTTGAGGAAATTAAACAATTAATCTTTCTTTTAATTGTACAGGAATGTCAGTGAAGTAAACACAACTCATTCCACTCATGCTCAATGAAAGTTATCTACTGTGAAGGATTAGCTGCCACGTTCAACTATAATGAAGTTCTTGTTTTCCAATAAAGAGGTTAATTGGCTTCAGAAAAAATACATGTACAGAACACATAGGCCTAATATTGGTTTTGCAAAGGCCCTGTGCAAGGAAAGTTAATGTTTCCTGTTTATTAGCTGTTTTACAACAATCTGCCCTTGACCAATAATTATGCTTACATAGCTGATGCTAATATTGTCAGTCCAACAGCTACTTAATGTGTCCTCTACACCTGTGTGCAATTGAGTTTGTCATCATTCCACACCATCCACAGGGCTTGCTCTTTGGGTGTTATTTCCTGCATCCGAATAGACTGTAATGCCTTAGGTGGTGGAAATTCCACCGTCCAAAAATGGGGTGCCTTTCCAAGACTTAGTTTTTTAAAATTCTAAATGTAACCATCTGTTCAGCAGATGTAACTATGTGGTTAACAATTAGAATAACAAAAGTAAAGGACACTTTCTAGACCCCAAAGACTTTTCCAAGGAAATTCAGCCAGGTGTCCCACACATATCCACTGGGGAGGTGCTTCTGGAGTTTTAATAGCATACAAATCACTGGGGGTGGGAGGTCTTGTCGAATTGCAGAGTCTGACTAGGTAAGTCTGGGGAGGGACCTGGTAATCTGCATTTCCAACTAGCCCCCCTTTCCCCCCCAAAGTGATGCTGATGATGTTGGTTCATGGAGCAAAGTTTGAGCAGCAAGACTCCTTCAGACCTCAGTCACCATGCTAATTACTGACTGATATTTACTAAAATAGAGGCAAGTTATTACTTTTGGATAGCAACCAAGCCTTCTATTTCCATTGAAAAGGCTCATAACATTTGGGTACAGTGTGGCTCTCAACATAGAAATCTCCTGATAAATTTCATGAAGGAATTTTGACCATGAGATGACCATGACTGAGACCAGTTTTGTCACTGAAGATACACAAAGTCACATAGAGTAGTGCTAAAAACAAGACAACAGGCCCCAAATGGAGTTGCTTATGCTAAGCCCCACGTCACCAAATCAAAACTTACCTTAATTATGGCTTCAGATCTCCCAGGAGTGGAATCTTAAACCTATATGATAGATTCCTGCCACCCCCTAAAAAAAGTAACCTTGTAATAACCAACCCACGTTTTGGCCTGGTATAACTTCCTTGTTCCTGTTCCCTTCTGCCTATAAAATTTCTCATTTTGTACAGCTCCTCAGGGCTCCTTTTTATTTGCTAGGTTGGACGCTGCCTATTCAAATCGACTTTTGTTTAAATAAAACGTCGAATTTTTAAAATATGCCTCAGTTTATCTTTTAATAGCACTATGCACTGAAATAGAAGTTTGAGGAAAATGATTTAAATAAATATGGCAATGAGAATTCCCAACTGGGGACAATTAGATCCGTTAACTCCTTAATTTCCTACCTGTCACCTTATTTTCAATTCTCTCACTCTCCCAGAGAATATTTATTTCAGTTTGCTCAGCACACCTCCTTCTGAGGGCACGCTAACTGGGTTTCAGATAGCTCTTTAAAAACCATCCCATGTCATAAATAGGACACACAAAGCTCATTGATGGTGAAAAACAAGAGTCAGGAACAGCAATCATCTCTGAGACTTCGAACGTTTTTAGGTAGAAGTACTCCCCCTTGTTAAATGTTTTTGATGGCTATGGGAAATATTCATATTCGTTCCTTAAAAAAATGATGACCAGGATAAAGAGGCTATGTAAAAATAGACTGAAGGACAATCACCAGGCCGATTCTATTTCACCATGCAAGTTTTCAGCGACAGCTCTAAACTAGCAACTTTTCAATTAAATCCAATCTGTCACGGTGGGGAAAACAGTGCGGGGACAGGCCCTGCAAAGAGATTTGGCTGCGAGTGGCCACGTTAGCACTTTTAACTGAAAATAAGCTATATTTGTTTAAACCATTACTTAAATAGCGCTGCATATTTTTCTTCCTTGGTAAGCATTTATGCCATTAATTTCTACAGCATACAATTCGGCACAGCAAGCTCCGTGTTGGAATCTCCATTTTTCAGTTTTTCTCGTGTCTCTAAGTTTGGCTTGGTAGGAGTAAAGCAGAGTGATAAAATCATCTTTTCTTCCTGTCTTGCTCTCTCCATCACATTGGGAGGAATTTTTGTCCTTGGAAATGTCAAGTGTCCAAATCGTCTCTGAGCCCAGTTCATGGTCAGCGCTTGAAGGAAACAGTTTGAGATGGCAGGAGCCTCTTAAACCATCTGACCACAAATCTATTGCGATATAAAGAGACGGGAAAGAATGCATCCCTCCCTGCTTCAAACTCCAGTGACACGATGCCATTATTGTGGTATAAAGTACCTTCTTTTCAAGGTTGTTCTTAAGAGCTGTGGAATTGTACGTTTCAAGAGACTTTGCATTATTAACAAGGTTTATATTCTAAAAAAACGCAGAAGTCATAAATTAATTGCATCAATATTCCCTGGAACTAGACATTAGCTGTGTTTGGTTAGAGACATTCTTACTTATCCTGTTCTAATAAACAGGGCCTCTCTCTCATCAGATTTCAGCAGTTTGGATCGGCTCTATCGTTAGTTCAGTAGCACAATTCCGGAACCCAACCAGGGGCATGTCAGCCATCTCACCTTCTTCTTCACACCCTCCTCTTCTCTGTCTCCTCTCTTTGCTCTTTCTCTCTTGTGTCGCGATTTAATTGGGAAAGCTTGAACTTTTCTGGTAAATAAGGTTACAGGCAATCCTAAGCTTGCAGGTAGAGCCTGGCTTGCTTTCACTGTCCTCCTTTACTCACTGTAGTGCAATCAGCCTCAGGAAGGTTGGGGGGCTCACCTACCAATATTTTATTGAGGGCAGCTGCCCCACATTCCTTCAACTGTTGGATGTCCCTTGACTTAATTCAGAAGTGCATCAGAGGCTAGTTTTCCCTCCATTTATGGATTTTCAGTTTCAGGAAAGTTTTTTTTTTTTTTTTTTTAATAAATTTATTTATTTACTTATTTATTTTTGGCTGTTTTGGGTCTTCGTTTCTGTGCGAGGGCTTTCTCTAGTTGCGGCAAGCGGGGGCTACTCTTCATCGCGGTGCGCAGGCCTCTCACTATCGCGGCCTCTCTTGTTGCGGAGCACAGGCTCCAGACGCGCAGGCTCAGTAGTTGTGGCTCACGGGCCTAGTTGCTCCGCGGCATGTGGGATCTTCCCAGACAAGGGCTCGAACCCGTGTCCCCTGCATTAGCAGGCAGATTCTCAACCACTGCGCCACCAGGGAAGCCCTCAGGAAAGTTTTTAAGTCAACAAGTTTTTCTTGTTGTTCAAGTGCTGGTTATAGAGTGTGTATCTGTTGAAAGTTTAAAAGTCCTTTATGGGGCTCTCAGCGTGTGCTCTCAATCA
Source organism: Balaenoptera ricei (assembly GCF_028023285.1). Lineage (NCBI taxonomy): Eukaryota > Metazoa > Chordata > Mammalia > Artiodactyla > Balaenopteridae > Balaenoptera > Balaenoptera ricei. Next base: position 133,340,613 of record NC_082642.1, read on the forward strand.
CTTGTGCTCGGGCAATGATTGGAATTTTTATAACTAAAATAGTAACCGGCTAGCCCATGTGGCTGAACACTGAACACTGCTTACTGGGACACACTTGTAAGTTAAGCACACGAGTAACACGGAGGAAAAGGAGAGAGAACTCTGTGTTGGTGGTGCTGACTTTCATTAGAAAACAAACTGGTCACCTTACCAAGGCTAACTTGAGCTCTACTATAAACACACAAAACAAGGAAAGCGCATGCTTTGGGGGCATATGTCATGACACCATAAGGTCTAGTTCAGGAAACTAACATAACAGTGGGTGATGCTAAATGCTACTGAGGAACTTGCAATATTTTGCACATATGGACTGAGTATGCGGTAGCATATATAAATATTTAATTTGTTAATTGTAGTTAGTTATCGGATTGCACATGAACAGACAGAATGACATATGAGAAGTTCCAAGAACACTGTGTAACAGTACATACAGCTGAGATGTAGTTTTCTCACAGTTGGCAGGCGTTTGAGCTCAGTGAACACAACTTTTTCTTTATTCTTTAATTAAGATTAAAATGCTTGAAAATCACCGAATTGAGAACATCATGATAATGTCGTGTTCGAGGACCAAGGCCAAATGGTAAGTCAGAAACTAGACCTGAAGAGCCATCCGTCTTACAATTTGCTTGATGCTTTTGGGAATCCGTTGAGAGTTCAACATCTGACTTGTCCCCAAGTTAGGTATCCAATACCTCTCTTTTTCATTTTGGAACTTAATTGATGAGCTAGTTAGAAAGGTGAAAAAAAACAGAAAGCAAAATAATAATTTAAAACATTACAAAATCTCTGAAAATCGAACTCTCAAGTCAACTGTATATAATTTTCAAAGCAGAAATGAAAGCATTCAGTAATACTTAAAACCGGAAGGGTAGATCATAAAAATAATTGAATATATTTCCTTTTTATGAGGATTTATACATAAATCTGATATAGATAAAGTGTCTTTCCAAGATCATAAGTCTAGTTTGTCACAGCCAAGACTAGAATTCCTACTTCCTAGATCTTTAGTCTTTCCAGTTTGTTGTGCTGTCCTTATCATTAATAGACCTTTTTAGTTAGTCTCTAAAATATGATCTGGGAGGCAGAGTGGTTTAGTAAGATGAATACGGGTTTTTGAATCAGTGATATGTGAGTTCAAATCCTGGCTCAGTCTCATTTTTTACATTTAGAAAATAGGTATAATTACACCTCATTTCCAGACATGGTTTAAGGATTAGCAATAAAATGTAGACAGTTCTACAAACCTTGAGATGTTCAGAAAATAGTAGCTGTTATTGCTATTTCTGTATCCTCAAGGCCTGGGTACTTAGTAAATACTCAACAAATATTTGTGAACATATGAACAAATAGAGGAATAAAGGAATAAGTGACAGAGCACATAAGAATGAATAAGTGAATGAATGACAATAAAAATTGTCACTAAAAGATAAATGAAGAAACCTATGAATATTTTCTTTGGCTTCTTTCAATCTATTAGGAATGCTTTGTTTCCTCTTTGATTTCACTCATTCATCAAGTTTGTTCTCTTGGCCTCCATAGTACTTGAAAACATGACCCAGAAAATTGAAAAGCAAAATGCACAAAATCACTCAAAAATGTATATCAGCTCAGTGCAGCCTAAATTGGAAAATCTAATTGAACACCTATTCAAACAGAGTTTTGTAAACGTTGCCTGTACTCACCAGCCAATCTCAAGCAGAAAACCTCTCCTAGGAACAGGCCAATTTAATTAAATTTACTAAGTAGTGGAGGACAACATGGCCTTGTGCCTAGGTATTCCTTTTTATTTTTTTTTAATTAATGTACGCAAAATTACCCTCATACCATTTCAACAACCTGCTTAATCAGACTGCCTGTAAAAGTTGGGAGTCTCCAATATTAACCTTGCTAAAGTGCCCTTAAGACAGGAGGAACAAAGAGAGCAAGGAGAGGTCAACAGTTCCCTGTGGAAATGCTAAAAGAAACACTATCCCTTCTGTTCCAAAGAAGCTGAACTTTTACTATGGAGAGGTCAGGATGAGGCAGCTGAGTGATCATAAACAATCGCTCTGCCGAGCTCTTCAGCCCATATAATTCTTTAGCAAATAAAGCATGTGGAGGACCTTGTGTGTGAGGGATTTTTTACTTTAAAACAGCCTGGAGATGGAAAATATGTTAGATGTCCTCCTCTCTAATACTCTTTCAGCACTCTAATTTTTTTAGAAAAGCAAAGACATTACAGGCAGGTTGAAATGCAATAGAATAATCTGTACAGAAATTTGTATAAGAGATTTAAAAAATATTAATGCTTTTCTGTTATAGAAGAAATTCTTGCACATTAAAAAAAAACGGGAATGAGTAGAACAAATATAAAGCAACAGGGAAAAATTCCATACTTTAGTACATCAACACAAAGCTAGTCTTGGTGGGTTTTTTTGTTGGCTTTTTTAAGAAAATTAATATTATTGAGGCATAATTTGCATACAAGAAAATGTACCCTTTTTAAGTGTACAGTTCAGTGGGTTTTGAGAAACATATACACCAAAGCAACCACCACCAAGGAAAAGGGTTTCTTGGAACTCAAGTCTACACTCCCATCTTTGGCCCTAGTCAATCACCAATATGCTCTCCATCATTATAAATTGGTTTCCATTTTGTAGAATTTAACAAAATAGAATCATTTTCCTTTATGCATACTTCTTTTACTTTTATAATGTTTTTTATATTCACTTATATTGTGACATGTATCAAAGATTTGTTCCTTTTTGATTCTGAGAAGTGTTTCAATGTATGGATATACTATAGTGTGTTTATCGATTCATCTCTTGATAGACTTTTGGTTTTTAGTTTCTTACTATTATGAACACAGTTATTATGAACATTTATCACAAGGCTTTATGTAGACAAATGTTTTCATTTCTCCTGGACAAATACCTAGGAGTGGAACTGCAGAGTTTATGATAATGGATGCTTAACCTTATTAAAAAAAAAAACAAAAAACAAAAAAACTGCCAAATTTTTACCAAAGTGACTGTAAAATTTTACTTTTCCTATAACAATGATAAAAGTTTCAGTTGCCCCATATCCTTGGCAACGTTTGGCACTGTCTATTATTTCAATTTTAGCTATTCTATTAGACATGTAATGGTATTTTATTGTTGCTTTTAATTTGCATTTCCCTCATGACTAATGATGATGAGCATCTTTTCATATGCTTATAGGCCATTTATACATTTTCTTTTGTGAGTTTTCAGTTCAAATCTTCTGCTTATTTTAAAAATTGTCTTATTGAGTTCTAAGAGTTCTTAACATATTCTGGACATAAATTATTTGTCAGAATAAGTATTGTTAATATTTTCTTCCAGTCTGTCACTTACCTTTTAATTTCTAAATGGTGTCTTTCAAAGACCAAAAGTTTTTAATTTTGATGAAATCTAATTCATCATTTTTTTCTTTTACGACTCATGTTCTTTGTGCTGGAAAAATTTTTGCTTACCTAGTGATATAAAGATATTATCCTGTGTTCATTCTAGAAGTTTTGGCAAAAACTCTAAGCAACACTTTAGAGCTTAAAACACTCTTAAAATTTGATATGTTTTCTTTTCATTTATATTCAACTTATTTTTTGTAGTACACTCTTGATTTCTTCTTTGACTAATACCTTATGTAACAGTGAGTTTTTAGGCCTCCAAATAATTCAGAATTTTCCATATATCTTCTTTCTCTAGATTTCTAGTTTAATTTTGTTGTAGTTGGAAAATATACTCTATATGATACTCTATATGGTATCAGACATTTAAAATAGTAAGACATTTTATGTTCCTGTAAAGGATCTGTCTTGGTGAATGTTATCCTAGAAGGAAGAGACTAAGAGAAACAGAGAAATCTCATTATTTCTTTGTTTAACCTTCCAGTATGTATACTTGTTTCAATCTGAAATAGTATCAAATAACAGAGCATAACATTAAAATTTCTTCAGGAACAGCCATAATAATTCTAGGAATGAGAAATTGATCAGTAAATTGCATAACATAAATATTTGGAGATTTATCACATCATAATTCCAAGAAATCAACAAAATTAACTTTGTCATGTCTAATTTCATATTCAAATTTATTGACTATTTTTCTGTAGGGTATATACTTTCATTCTCACATCTCTTACTAATGATATTAGTTTGCCAAGTCACCTATCTTACATAGAACTCTTTCAAAAAAGTTCTCTGAATCTTTGGCAGAAAATTTACACACGTAAGCCCAAAAGGAAGCTAATCTAATCAGAATAGTTGGGAGTTGGCCAAGTAAATATGTCTATTTCATATAATCTGCACTAAGATTCTTTCCACATCAAGAAAAAATTTGAGGAAAATCAATCACGTAACTGAAAATTTCTACCTCACCAAAATAACCTAAAAGCAACAACAATCTGAGGTTGAGAGAGTGTTCTATTAGTTTGCCAAAAGCTTCAATGATAAAATAGGAAGACAACAGGAAATGATGTGTAGTAAACAGAAGGATGCCTTTTCTAGAGCAGATCGTAGTCCTCAGTGAACTCTAGAGTGAACAACCAAACAACGTGCTAACCAAAAACTGGAGGTGACCACCATGCGAAGTTGGATGAGCAGAGAAAAGAGCTTGGGTGCCATGTTGAGAGAAGACCAACCTTTGTTTGGGCCCTGGCAGCCACCATACATGATTTGTTATTCCAATGAATTAATCAATGATTCCTCTTAAACCTATTGGCAGATTTTTTTTTCCTTTTGCATATTCCTTTGGAATGCTCTACTGATGTCATGCAATTATATCTGTTAGGAGTCAGCTATATTAAAAATCTTGTGTGGCAAGAGAGAAATGAGAAAAGACTTTGCTTTACTTTAAAATTCAAATTAACTTTCTCAAACCACAGCTGGAATAGATTATTTTTGACCTTTCTTTAAATCGTAATTTATATCTTTGCAAATTACCACCATCAAAGTTGTCAGGACAGCAAGAAAAATGTTTCTGTTTCACAAAGTTGAGGGCATGATGCCATAAGGATGGTTTGCAATGAATTTGGCTTTCTCTGCTTATAGTTTTTCGAAATCTTTGGGCTGATCCCAATTATGTTCAGCTGGTAAATTTGCCTTGGTTTTATCTCTTTTACTCTTTTCTTGCCTAACTCCCTATAAATTCTCATTTTTTTTCTGTGGTCAATCTGTTTATTACATAAATGCCTGTAAGCGAATAGTCTACATGGGTTTTAAGGCTACCACTTTTCCAGGCACCATGTTCTTTTAACCCTCATAATAGCATCAGCAATCTCCTATAACTGATGAGAAAACTCTTAGATAAATTACATTATGTACACAGTCACCCAAATATTAAAGGAAAAAATCATGTCTTGGACCCAGAGCTATTTGATTCCAGTCTGTTAAAAGCAAGATGTGGGCTTCCCTGGTGGCGCAGTGGTTGAGAATCTGCCTACTAATGCAGGGGACACGGGTTCGAGCCCTGGTCTGAGAAGATCCCACATGCCGCGGAGCAACTAGGCCCGTGAGCCACAACTACTGAGCCTGCGCGTCTGGAGCCTGTGCTCCTCAACAAGAGAGGCCACGATAGTGAGGCCCACGCACCGCGATGAAGAGTGGTCCCCACTTGCCGCAACTAGAGAAAGCCCTCGCAGAGAAACGAAGACCCAACACAGCCAAAAATAAATAAATAAAAATAAATTAAAAAAAAAAAGCAAGATGTGACTAGTTCAGTCTTTCATTCACTCATTTCTTTATTCATTCATTCACACTGAGCACCTGTTACATGCCAGCATTACTCAAGATATTCAAGGTATTTAAGGGCATATAAAGATGAATTAGAAAGCAGGCCTTTCCATCAAGAAGTTCACCATCTTTAATTAATTAAATTTAAAAAAATGTTACGTCAGCCTTGTTCATGTGATGAAATCACCTCCTCCTAGTGTTTAATATCCCTGAGTATATTTGTCTAAAATTGTGCTTTTAGCTTACCTTTGCAAATGAGAATACTTTTTAAAGCTAATTCTGTAGGTGGATAGTTACTATAGGAATGATTTCATATAAATTTTACCTTATCATACCCAGTTAAGCTAATAATTAGGTGGATTAGACAGATATTCAGAGACATTTCTCTAAAAAATAGACAAAAGAAATATGGGAAGTCAAGTAAGTAGCAGTTACAGTGTTTTTTAATCCACCAATCAAATGGCCTGGAGTTGAAGTCCTGAATTGCTGTGTGGAAGCATGGGGGGAGTGCAGCACAAGAATCCAGGTGAGAGGACAGAAGCAAAAATGAACGTAAGATGAATGAACATTTAGTGTCCTTTGTATGGAAGAACTATATACAAAGTCTTTATATCAATAAGATGTTGAAAAACTCAGAATACTCTGACCCATCAAAGTCTTTCATCTGGATTTAGGCTCCCAAGCAAGTCAAAGCTTATCAAAGTCTTTTGTACCTTCCATATTACTCATCACAATAACTTGCATTCTAGGTCCTAAGAATTGGGAAAGTCGATTGAAAAAAGAGTTAAGAAGGAGAAGAAAGTTTCTTCTATCTCTTCTGAATGCAGACTTTGCATTTTACTCCTTGTTTTCTAAGTTGTTCTTTATTCCTTTAAGTTTTTAAAAAGAATTTCTCTAATCATATCCTAAAAGAACCCAATGTAAGATGTCCATGATTAATTAAGCACAATTATGAAATAGAGTATTTAGGTGTAGAGACCTCTCTCACTTAATAACCTGACCTCAATTCACAGACAAAACATAATGCATTTTTAGGTAGAGGGTTGGCTTAACAAAATGCCTGCCTTCAAATTTCAAGTCTCCTAGTATATATGCACTCATATAAAAGGTATGAATCCCACTGTCCTGGTTGAAAATATCCTCCCATTTGATTCACTTTTGATATTTTAGTCCCCTGAATGAAGTCTCTTATATAATGAAAATTTAGAACAGATTGCTTTTTGTATTTTAGCAAAAGACCTTTTCAGTTTAAACTTTTCATGAATTGAGCAGCCTTCACCTAGCAATCACAATCTGCCTTTTGGGGAAAGAGTTCCATTTGCCCACTGTTTTACAGCGATGCTACTACCTACTTCCTCTCTGACTTGTTTTCCTTGGAGACCATTGACCGTGGTTGAGAAAATCTACAGTGGAATAATCCGATGACTGTGGTGTGGCTGAGGCCTGCCATGTAGAAGTCATTATACACATAGATGGTTCAGCTGCCCTTTTACATTTTCTGGAGGAACTAGATTGGAAAAAAAATGAAGGAAGAAAGCATGAATTATTTTTTAGATTTGGTCTTTTTAAAATTGGCTTTGTGTGTGTTGGCGATGACAGACGGGAAAAGACTAGTCCAGGAAGAACTGTTGTTTCTGTGATTAAAAAGAAGCAGAATCAAAATAGAAGAGCTATTGTTCAGGCTGGGTTTGAATTATGGTCCATCTTTAATTATCAGCTTTTCTTCCTAGTTATTTTAATGTTTTATTAATCCTGTTCCTCAAAATATCTTCTTCCCTTTACAACCACAGAAAGAATAAATTGTGACAATGTGTTTTCTTTTGTGCTTAGTAGATGGCGTTCTCACAGATGACACTATGGGTCAACATGAACTCAACTTTAGTTTTATTATATGATATCTACAGTGGTGTCCTATCAGTGCCTCCTACTCTTTTGTGTTTATACAATTTTCAAAGAATTAATGTGGATCAGAGGGCCTTAACCCTTAGAAGCAGAAAATCAGACTATGAATTCTTAGAAATTATTTGCATAGATTCTTAACTGAAATTATGAAATAATAGGGAGGGAAGGAGATAGAAAGTGAAGGAATTAATTGTTAGCTAGTAGGGTTAATATGGATTCACTGATCATCGCAACTTCAAATACTAAGCCTCTCAACTGCAATTAACTAAGACCTGAATATATCACAACCTTACTACGGAAACCTGTTAGATTGTATTAAGGCGAGCCTAAAGTATTGGAACATATTTACAAAGAGACTGTGTAATCTTCTGCTTGGAGATATTTTAAACATGAATACTTTTAACTTCAGTTGTCCTTAGAGTGTGGTCTACAGATCAGAAATAACCTAACCTGGGAATCTATTAGACATGTAAATTCTCTGGCTCCACCCACACTTACACAATCAGTCTCTGGGGATGGGATCCAGCAATCTCTGTGTTAACAACCTCTCCAAAGGATTCTACTGTTTGACAGCCACTGATCAGCTCATTGATTCTCAAGCTGGCTTTACATTAAGAATCACCTGGGGAGCTTTTAAACCTACCAAGGCCTTGGTTACACCCAAAAACACTTAAATGAAAATTTGGGGGGTTTGGATCAGACATTGATATTTTTATAAGCTCCTCAGATTACCCTAAGGAACAACCAGGCCAGGGTACAGAAGAGTATTTCTCAGCCCTGGTTTCACTTTACAATCATGTGGGGAACTTCAAGACATACTGACAATCAGGGGTCCCATTATATACCAGTGAACCAGTTACAAACTTCCAGTTATAAAATAAATTAAGTTCTGGGGATGTAATGTGCAGCATGGTGGCTATAGTTAATAATACTGTATTGTCTATTTGAAAGTTGATAAGATAGTAGATCTTAAAAGTTCTCATCACAAGGAGAAAAAATTGGGGGGAAAAAAAAGAATTCTGTGGACTGGATCTGGGAATGGCTATCATTTAGAAACTCCTCATATAACTTCTGTGCAGTCAGGGTTGAGAACCACTGCTCTAGCTGAAGCCATTTGAATGGATTAAGTGATCTCTCTAGGTCTGTTCTCTTGATGCAGTTTATTTTTTAAAGGCTGTGCTAAAGGGTATAATTTTATGTACAAACTTTTCCACTTACCCTGTTTTAATTTAGCTCACTTTTTTTTTTTACCTTGTGGCATTTTTACAGTTCCCCATTGGGGTGATCACGTGATGTGAGCCTGTTGCTAATGAATGAGAAGTTGATGCATTAACCAGTATTGATGAAAGGGAAAGAGTTGGGTTGGACACACACAAGGGAGGAAAGCCAGCCACAGGAGGAATTTTCAGGTCACGTGATAATTGACATGATGGAGCAAAATCTTTCCTGCTGCAGAAACCATGTCCACGTTTAGAGAAAAGGAGGATTTCTTCTGAGTCTGACTCCATGATGCAAAAGCAGATAAGGTATAGATAAAATACAAGGAGTTCATGTCTTCCCATTTTGAGTTCATAGGTCCGTTAGGTGCCAGACAAAGCAGATACTTACTCTGTCTCTCTCGAAAAACCAGTCAACACATAGGCCACCTTAAAATTAACATACAGTTTTGTTCTATCTCATTTGTCATGCACATTTCAGTGAATGCTTTCACGAAGGAAGTTTTCAAAATTTTTTTGGTGAATGGGATGAATCTTCTGAGTTTGATGTAAAACACTCATCTAGGTCATCCTTGAGAGTCACTGCTTGTTAATTTCCTGTTTGAAATCTACCACCAAACCCTGTAACTACTTCCTGAGAATGGCTCTAGGGATCACTATATCTCCTCTCTTCTCATTTGCCACTACTCCACGTCTCCATCACTCACACCATCATTACTCTCATCACCTCCTAACAAGCTGCTTTGCCCCAGTGTTTCCTACAGCCGATGCCATCCTGCATACACAACAGCCAGAGAAGATCATACTAAAGCACTGTCCCATCATGTCACTACCCAGCAAGGGCTCCAAATTTCCTTCAGAATAAAGGGAAAAGTACCTTTGCATATTTCAAATCGTCCCTAAACAGATGCAACCCCTCTGCCCAATTTCTTCTTTCCTGGTTCCCCAAGGTAAACTCTCAGCTCCAATCAGCTGATTATTTCATTCTTTTCCATATATGAAAAAAATATTCATATTGCCATAACATAGCAGCTCATGCTGTCCCTTTCTCTGCCCACCTAATATCTCTGTCTATACAAATTATGTCCATATGTCAGAGTTCAGACTAAATCTCAAATCCTGGATTGCAGTGTTGGTTACTCTTTAAGGTTCTCTGAGTGCTAAAGTTCTCTACTCCTGCACTCACTGGCCTCTTTCTCCTTTGCAGTCCTGGAACAACTGAAGTCCTTATTATGGAGGTCAGCCCTTAATTGTTCTTTCTACGGATAAAGGTGTTCACTCAAGCTCAGTTCCACAGAGCTCTTCCTTCAATTTCAAATTTATCCATACATCTCCTAAGTAGATTGTAACTTCCAAGATGGCAAGGAGGACCTGCATTTTCACCTAGCGCTAACTTTATGGTAGTCATTTTGCTATGTGTTTTACGTGGATTATTTAGATTATTTCATTTAATCATACAATTCTAAGGTGTAAATATTATTATTATATTAACTTAATAGAGAAGGAAAGTGAAACATAGAGGTTTAAAAAAAATGCACTTACCCAAAGTAAACAGCTGTTATGTGGAGAAGCTGGAATTCAGATCCACCTCTTATTCCAAAGCCCACGATCTTTTCCTAATATCCTCAAAAGCCTCCCAAATCATTCCTTAAAGCTTTATGACTGAGTTGAAATTATTCAGACTTTGAAAAGAAAACACCATTTTTTAAAGGGAAGGGTGTTTCTATCTCAAATCTTTTTAGGCAAATGGAGTGACAGAAGTCAAAAAAGAAATCATGAATTTTATTAAGTAGAACAATTAACTTTCTATTCAATAGAAATGGCTAATGTTGATGATCATGGCATATCGTCAGTGTGTAATGAGTCTGAGAAAACAAAACCTTAGACGCTGAATCAAGCCAAGACCCTGGACTGGCTAAATGATATATTAGGAAGGATACAAGAGAAGCTAAGATGAAGGGTGGGAGTTTTCCAAGGTTAATTACAGAACAAATGTCTAGGAACAAGGCAGTGAGAACAAAGATGTATGATATGTGACATATGTTAAGGGCTGGGACCAACACTTTGGAGACCTTGTGCAAGTACAGTTCATTATTTAAGAACACATTACCCTCTGAATTCTCTAAAGGTCAGGGTCAGCTTTACACTCAGACTTTATTTTCATTCTTTGTTAATTTAAAAATGGTCTCTAAGCCTTTCATTGTATAGTCTATATGTACTCTACTGAATTTATTTGAGGGATCTTCCAAATTTCCCAGGCTTGGCATTGTGCTAAGTGATATGGAAAGTGCATAAATATATGATAGAGATATAGAGGTAGATAAAGATAGATAATATATATATATAATCTCAAAAGGATTACAAACTGTTTAGGAAATGATAGATACTGTTCATTGAGCATCTATTATATTATAAATACTTGTGTATTTTCCTTTTTGGGGGCTTATAGACAGCAATAATTTCTCTCTCACAGTTCTGGAGGCTGGGAAGTTCAAGATCAAGGCACTGGCAGATTTGGTATCTGGTAAGAGCCTGCTTTTCTGGTTCATAGACATCTAACTGTGTCCTCTCATGGTGGAAGGGGCAAAGGATCTCTCAATGAACTTGTGTTTTCTATAACCTCATAGTAACTCTGCAAGGTAGGTATTAGTTAGTTCTGCATTACAGATGAGGAAACTGAGGTGTTTCTTCACTTCTCAAAAATCACATTGCTGTTAAGTGTCAAATCTAGGGTTTGAATTCAGGTGTCTTTCCCTGTTTTTCTTTTTATTGATGGATTGATTGTCTTCCTATTGTAGTACTATGTACTTCAGAATAAATTAGATTATGCTATAGTAACAAACACCCCCCAAATCTCAGTAGCTTAACCCATCATAAGTTAATTTCTTGTTCACAGAAAGTGCTCTTGGGGTTTGGGCAACTCTCCAGGGAACTGTCCTCAATGTGAAGGCTCAGCATAGTAGGCTGCTTTGCTCTTGGAGTACCGCCACATGTACACGCGCTTCCACAGCCAGGGAAAAGGGAGTGTGGAAAAGTGCACATCAGCTCTTATATGCTTTAGCTCCAAAGTGACACACTTCATTTGTGCTCACATTTTGTTGGCCAAAGAAAGTCACATAACCATACGTAACTTCTGAAAGGAAAGGAGAACTAGAAATCTTAGTAAGAATTAGTAATTTCTACAGCAACAATAAACATTATATTTCAACTCGCAGAGAGCTACTAATTCTTTACTTAGAACAGAACATTTTGCTAAGAACAAAGATGATGGAATTTGGTTCCTGATATGAAGTAACTGACAGTTTGATAAAGAAAGTATACAGTTCCTATAAAAAGGAACTAGCATATTAACACAGCAGGACAAAGAATATTTGAACTCAGAGGAGAGAAAGGCAACTTGGATTTGGAAGATTATTGAAGATTTAAGGCATTTACATTGGTCCTTGGAGAATCAGAAGAATTTAATTCAGAAATACAAGGAAGAAAGTCCTAGTTGAAGAAAGAAAAATGCATGAAGGCGTAAGGACATTTTGCCCATGCCACAGACACTACTGGCAGGTAACTGAAGACATCTCCACTCTCCAGAGGCAAAGCAAGCACCTCGATGGCAATGGAAGGAGACAGGTAGCAAGCCTGGAAGAAGTCCCTGCCCTTTAACTACCTGCTCTGCCTGCTTCTTGCTTTCATACTGCTTCTATTAACATATTTTTTTATCATAGACACCACAAAGGGCATTTCAATTTTTTTTTTACTTTGAAAGGTGCCACTTTTGGAAAATATTCATGGAGAGTGAGAGGACTCCCCAGGCCTGGGGATACATGCCTGCCCTTCCCCCCAACATACTCATTTGCTTTTAGGCTTGGATGCTGCTAAGGCGGACCTCTCATTAACTAACCCAGGAAGCTGAGGCATCACACAAGGGTAAAGGGATTGAACTTCTAACAAACACTGAGACTCAGGGTCACAAACCATGTTGATGGGATAGAATAACTTTTGCCCTGAAGCCAGAAGGGACAATGAGGACTCTAGTAGAAAATTTATTATAAGAAATAGAGATTTTGAACCAAAAGTCTGGACACATCACCAAGACATAGATGAGGCTCTCTACAGGTATCTGCTCAACTGATACAGAATTTTCTGCAGCTCAGGCCTGAAGGTGGTTATAGAGCCTGGGAGAAAAGGTCAATTGTGTGCTTTGAAAGTGCAGAGCCCACACTTACTCAGCAACACTGATAAGTGTCCCATGAAATTTGTGAAACCATTTGAGGGAGGACACCTTCAGGAAAAGACCAGTGAGTCAGCCAGACGTCCCAACCATTCAGCTCAAGTGGTCATTCTTCCATCACAGACTTGCATAACATGGAAACCATTCTCCCCATCCCTCCTCCGTGTCTCCTTCCCTCCTGGGCATATTCAGCTGAGACTACACAGTCTCTCATTACAGTCACCCTCTTACAAATGCCTTCTGTGAACTTGTCCAGAAACTCAGGCCTCTCTCTCCCTCACTGCAGATAACAACTTGAATTTACCATTACCTTGGCAATGTTTTTAATACTATTTTTTAATACTATTACTACTTATGCATGCATATCTATACAATAGATAGTATCATTCTTCACATTCTAAAAGTTTATCTGAATGGTATAATACACTATATACCATTAGGCTTATCCATGTTTTGAGGCTTATCCATGTTGATCCATGTCTTAGAATATTTATTCAAACATGTTGAAATTTTTGTTCACTCACAGGCTCATTTTCAGTGGGTAGGATTTTGTGTGTTCGACTTTTGTTTTGTTTTCCTTTTCTCTCTCCATTTACTCTTGCTTAATTCATTCACTCAATGAATATTTGAGATCTTCTAATTGGCAGTATCCTAGGCACTTAAGGCTATTACAGTGAATGAAAGAGATTTAAAAAAACAAAACAAAAACATCCTGGTCTCATGCAGTTTATTTTCTGGTGATTGGGAGACCCATTATATGTGAATACATGTGTGCCATAGTTAATTTGTCAAATGATAGTGCTATGGAGAAAAATAAGCCAAGAAAGGGAGGAGGGCATGTCTATGGCAGGGTTTACGATTTCTAATAGAATGATCAGAAAAAGGTTCATTGAAAGGTAACATTTGAAAAAAAAAGTTAAAGGAGGGGAGAGGGTAAGAACTGCGGCTTCTTTAGGAGAATATTACAGTCAGAGGGAAAAGTAAATGTGACTCCTGAGACAGTAACATGCATGTTTGTGTTCAAGGAACATCAAAGAGAGTAGGGAGGCTGGGATGGAGTGAGCAAGGGGCAAAGTTGGCCAAAAGAGGTCAGAGAGGCAGCAGATTGTGTAGGGTGTTAAAGTTTGGACTTTACTCTGGAGCAATGGGAAACTTTTCAAACATTTTGAGCCATGGTGTGATAGGACATGACTGGTATACATCAAGGGCTCCCTCAGGCTACCATATTAAAATTAGACAATAGTATGGCAGCAGTACAGCGAGGGGGACCACAAAGGAATTGCAGTAACCCACGTGAGAGATGATGGTAGTGTGAACCAGGGTGACAATTACGGAGATCACGAGTGGTGGTTAGATTTTAGATATGTTTTGAAGGTGGAGCTGTCAGGATTTGCTAGCAGGTTGAATGTAGTATAAAAGAAAAAGAAGAGCTGAGGATTACACTAAAGTTCTCAGTCTCATCGATGGAAAGGGTAGAGTTTCCATTAACCGAGATGGGGAAGACTATGAAAGGAGCAAAGTTTTGGGGGTGAAATTAGGAATTGTGTTTTGAAATATCCAAGCAGAGATATCAAATAGGCTATTAGATGTGTGACTCTGAAGTTCAGGGGAAAGGTCTAAGCTGGAAATGTAAACTTAGAAGTCATCAGCATATGGATGCTATTAAAAAACATGAGCCGGGACTGTGTCACCAAAGAGTGACTATAGCTGGAGAAGAGGTTGGAAGACTGGGCCCTGGGGCAGTCCAATGCTTGAAAGTCCACCCAGCTCCTGCAAGTCAGGTTTCTCAGTGGTAGACAGAGTTTTCTGCCCCATAGTAAGATGTTGGTTTAAATCTTAATCACACCGCTATGTCTTTGTCCTTGTACAACCCTAGATTAAAAGATATAAGTCATAGTCCCAGACAATGAGAGTAATATTTTCAATCCCATCCCTGCTCCTGACTTAAGGGAGCCTGACCAGTCTTCTAAATCCTCAGACCATGTCACACAAGCAATCAGACATTCAGCCCCCCTGCCTACTCATGGCTTTAGCACCACTAATCACATCTTCCATTTATGTTCATGGGAATATTTGTTTATGTTTTTTGTAAGCCTGACTGTGCAATTATTTTTCATTTAATATTTTATCTGTGTATGTTCTTGAATCAGAAGAGGTATGTCAGAGAGTAAACTTACTACTCCATGTTGACTCCTTGGCTTCTACCTGATCCTTTTGTGAACATTCAGTATAGTTGGCTTCTCCTTTCTTGTTGATACTTCCCTGACATTAGCTTCTATTACATTCACTCTCCTGATTTTCTCCTGCCTCTTTGACTATTTATTTGGTCCTTTGCAAGTTCATCTTCTTCTCCTAAAACTGTAAATATAGGAATCTCTTGGGTGCTTAGTCCCAAGCCCCTGTCTTCGTAAGCTGCACTCTCTCCCTAGTCAATCTCATCAGCATTTTCAGGTTAACATACCAATTATACACAGATAACTTCTATCTTTATATCTCCCTGACTGATCTCTCTTCTAAAATCTAGGTTTATATATTTAACTGCTTATGTATTTGGTTCTTAGAAGCATCCCAAACTTAAATTGTTCAAAATTAAATTTTTGATTTCTTCCTATAATGTGGTTCTCCTCCATTGCTGCCAATCTAAGCATCAACCCCGTGGTTTATGCCAGGAACAAGCATTGTGTCTTTGACACTTCCTTTGCCTTCATTCCCAGAGTCAGACACCATCAAATCTTGTCAATTCAATCTTCAAAATATATGTCAAACCCATCCTTTTGTGAAACAACTAGATAAAACAAAGTCTGAAGTTCTGTGAAACGCAAAAGGAAGCTAACGGAACCCCCTAGAAGTTGTGTGATAAGGAGGTGTCATCTGATCTTGGATGGAGCAAAAGGAAGCTGTTATACCCAAATAGCTTCTTTCTGGATTAGAATTATAAACATTTAAGTAAGAATGGATCTTAGTGACATCTTGCCCTATTCACTGTCTTTGTAATAAAAAACTAAAGATCAGAAGATAAATATCTCATTAATATTCCCACAGTTAGTAGTGAAAGATTTAGGACTAGATCCTATATCTCCTAATTCAGTACAGTGTTCTTTCACAGAGCCATGTCGGCAGGAAGTCACGTCTGGGCTCTGAGGCTACTTCTTTACAAATAATGTTTTTTGATACCCATTATTTTCTAAAAAGTAAGACAAAACTGGTTGTGTAGAAATTTTCAGCTCTGTAGTAGTAGTGTAAATTTAACTTTTGTTTTAGCATAAACATGGTTTTATTTATGAAACACTGATCTTAAAACAAATAAGCAAATTAACAAATAACCTGGCTTAAATACAGCTCAAGTTGCAAATAATGCAATTATTTGTGGTTAAAGATATTTGGATATTTGTGCAAGGTCTAAGATTTTAGAAGAAAACTTCTGGAAGAGCAATGGCCTTTTGCCATCTCCACCTCACCCCTCCCGGGATCTATTCCTGCTTTCAGAACTATTCTGCTATAAGCTTCAAAGTCTTGAGATTATCATTCTTTATTTGATAGGGAAGAAAATCCTGTTGATGTTTGTGCAACCGAGTTGTCTCCAAACCCGATCCACTTAAAATAAAATATGGTAAAATAAATTGTGCTTTTCAGTCTCTGAAGGATCTGATAATAGAATGAACAAAATGTAATTGAGGTAATTTGAGAAAAGATTAAGGCAGTTGATGACGAAATTATTCTCTTACAGAATAGAGTTGTGTTTACAAGTGAAAGCTCGAATTTTCCTCTCTTTACCTGAGTTGAATCCTATTACTACTTTAGTTCAAGTAGATCCTTGCAATTAAACTGCCATTGATAGAAAACTACCTGAGTGAAACCTTTTATTATCTTTAAATGCTAAGCATGAAATTTTAGGTAAATAATACTTATCATAGGAATGGGACTAAAAACCTTTTGTAATAAGAACAGCAAAATCAAGTCTATTTATTTCATCCAAGGTAAAATTGTCCGAGAATAGCTGCTTAATTGACATCTAACTTCTGTACTTTGGCAGAAGAAGAATCTTTGAAATAAATACTGCTTATATTGCCAAATGTCTAATTTTGGCTGCATGTTTTTAAATCATATGGTATGAGTAGTCAGGGTTAAGGGCATAGATTTTAGGTTCAGGAAGATCTGATTTAAAATCCTGCCTCAATCACTTCCTCACAACATTGAGTCAATTACTTAAAATACAGATGCTAATGCCTAGTGTCCCAACCACACTAAACCACTTAACATTAACTGAGGTCATCATGATCCCTCAGATTTCCACATCAGTGTACCTGATGCCTCCTTTCTGTCAACTGAAAAAAAGTTGCACAACCTAAAAGTTGAGAATTATGTTTTATTCAGTGGACTTTCTGAGGACTTAAGTCTGGGACACAGCCTCTCAGATAGCTCTGAGGGACTGCTTTGAAAAGGTAAGGGAAGAGCCAGGATATATAGGAGTTTTTACAACAAAAACCAGGGAGTCAGAACATCAAAAGATTACTTACTATTAATTAAAGAAAAACCAGACATCTCAAGTTAATGAATTTAGCACTTTTCTATGTATGGGAAGATGCAAGAGTCTGGGCTTATTGAAATTATTCCTTTGATATGCACCTTAACTATTCTAGGGCCAGTATCCTGTTTTTCTTCATCCTGAATCCTCCCAGGGTACACAGCTGGGGGTGGCTACAGTGGCTGCCGGCTTGATGGCTGCAGTATCCTTTGTTTACTGATATGGCAAATGACATTTTTTGTCCACATTTCTCATTCTTCTGAATGCCTTCATCACCTCTACCCCTTCATTGTCTAGCTAACTGCTTATCTGTTAAGATCCAGTTACTGTGTTATGTCTTCCAGGAGTTCTTTCTGACCCACTAAAATTTAGGTTTGGACCTGGCCTAGCTCAGTCTTAAGCCTTCTTTAACTCTCTTTCAATTCTCCGGTTCATCATCTTGTCTATGAACTCCTTCAAAGCAAGGATCTTGACATTTACTTTTGCATTTTCAGTACCTAGCATGAGGAGTGGCCCACAGTTGGTGTGTAATGTATTTTGGTACATTTGAAAAAAAAAAAA
The DNA here is from genome assembly GCF_028023285.1 of Balaenoptera ricei. Lineage (NCBI taxonomy): Eukaryota > Metazoa > Chordata > Mammalia > Artiodactyla > Balaenopteridae > Balaenoptera > Balaenoptera ricei. The sequence goes on from NC_082642.1 coordinate 133,358,813, forward strand.
GAAAGAAAGAAAGTTGGAAGTGGAGTGGAGCCATGAAAGTTAATGAAAATTAATTAAAGTTGGAAAGCTCTTGATTTCTAGTGGGTGCTGATAAATGCCTATAGATCCATAGTTACCTACACTCAGCAAGTATTAGGAGAATAAGGCAAAGATGAAATGATAGAAGTTGCAGGTTACTCCTTTCTGTTCATATTCTGGTCCCTTGCCTGCCAAAGCCCAGAGTTATCTATCCCAGCTGTCCCCAACCGTTTTGGCACCAGGGACCGGTTTTGTGGAAGACAATTTTTCCACGGACCGGGGTTGGGGGAGGGATGGTTTTGAGATGATTCAAGCACCTTACATTTATTGTGCACTTTATTTCTATTATTATTACATTGTAATATATAATGAAATAATTATACAACTCACCGTAATTCTGACAAGATGCGGAGCTCAGGCGGTAATGTGAGTGATGGGGAGTGGCTGTAAATACAGATGAGGCTTTGCTCGCTCGCCCACCACTCACCTCCTGCTGTGCGGCCCGATTCCTAACAGGCCACAGACCAGTACCAGTCCATGGCCCGGGGGTTGGGGACCCCTGATCTATCCAACCTCTCCTTTGGGATTAACTCTCAGGCCTATCTCGTGGTCAGCTTCTTTTCTTTCTCCAGGCATGTCTTAGAGTGACACAAAAATGTAATAGGTTGCAAAAAATCTGACACTTCAACTCTATTCTTTCCTCCTCTTTTTCATCGTAAGCCACTGGAAAATGTTACCTCTCTACAGGTTGCAGAACTGAATAACCAGACATCTGACTCCAACATCAGATCTAATCCTAATCACTACAGAAAGAAGCAGAGAGTTTATGAGACAAGTTTAATTGGGTAAATAAAGGGTCTATGAAGAAAAAGCAAGTATTAGCCATCAACTGTTCTGTCTTAGACAACAAAAATGTTTATAGTTACTCCTGGGCTGCAGAACCCACCACAGCCCTGTGAAACATTACATGGTAATAAGGAGGCACTTTGGTGGAACTGCTATCCCTATTAAAAACCGCCTGAGGTAAAGTTACTTACCAAGGTTTTCCTACACTTTAGCCCTTGGGAAATCAGTTTTTAAAAGTTAACTAAGATAAAGTAGATTGAAGGAAATCACTGTTTCAAAATGTAAATGCCTGACATTTAGCATCTGCATTTTTTTAATGAGTGAGAATTATGTTTCACAATGTTCTGTGAATGTTGTTATGCAAATTAGCGCAGACTTAGGGACTGAAAGAAATAAGGCGTAGCCTAAAGAAATGAATTAGAAACCAACTAAAACAAACTGTCAGAATTAAGCTATGAAGCCCACTGCCCCCAGACTGGTCGTTATTAGAAACAAAGAGGTGAACATGTTTTCCAAGACAATGTATTTTTAACTTGACTATAACACATTTCTTAAGTAATATTAAACCTAATTTTAGAATAAAATCAAAGTGCTGATATCTCATTATTAGGATAAAATCAAGCAATAAATAATATCAGGACCATAAAGTACCCCTGATCTTCAGATATGTTCACTGACTTTTTTTAAAATTAATTAATTAATTTATTTATTTTTGGCTGCATTTGGTCTTTGTTGCTGCGCAGGGGTTTCTCTAGTTGTGGCGAGCAGGGGCTACTCTTCGTGGTGGCACTCAGGCTTCTCATTGCAGTGGCTTCTCTTGTTGCGGAGCACGGGCTCTAGGTGCACGGGCTTCAGTAGTTGTGGTGCATGGGCTTAGTTGCTCCGTGGCATGTGGGATCTTCCCAGACCAGGGCTCAAACCAGTGTCCCCTGCGTTGGCAGGTGGATTCTTAACCACTGTGCCACCAGGGAAGTCCCTTCACTGACTTTTAAAGGCTGAAATTTTATGTCCAATTTTACTCTTAAAGTTATCAATTGGAAATGGAACCATATACTTCAATAAAATTATACTTTCCTCCCTGTCTTCTAATTCCCATTTCCCAATTAATGAAGCCATTATCTACTTGTCCTGTGGCTTTATTTGAAAACATGGTGAGGAGTAGTGTTTTCTATGTCACAGAGCTATGTAAAGGCTCTTTTCACTAGTCCTAGGATTGTAACCAACCAGGACCCTATGGGGCCTCCCCAGGACAAACCCCTTCCCCCATGTCCTCTGCTTTAGTTCCTCTCTGAAGTATCTAGATAACAGCATCTGTTGCACATTTTCTGAGTTGTTTTACAGATGCTAAAACCCCCACTAAATGGAAGAGTTAACTACTTGATGACCATGAGCACATAGCTCCCAGACCTACTGGAGCCTGAGGATTGATAATGTGACACCACCCTGTTACCTCACCATCAACCAATCAGAGAATTGTGCACAAGCTGATCACATATCCTGCAACTCCCCTCCCTCACAGGGCCTTTAAAAATGCTTTCCTGAAACCCATCAGGGAGTTTGGATGTTTTGAGCACTAGTTCCCCTGACTTCCTTGCTTGGCACCCTGCAATAGATGGTGCACTTACCTGCACCACAACCTGGTGTCAGTAGATTGGCTTTACTAAGCACGGGCGAGTGGACCCAACTTTGGCTTGGTAACAGGATATTCTGAAAGATGCCAACTACAAAGACTGTTTTCCAAAGCTGAGTGATCCTTTGATCAAATTAGGCATATCTAATTCAAGCTAAAAGTGCAGGAGGGCTTTAAGGGCAATTTTCTTCTGAGATTTCAAGTCTTGGGGCATATATTGATACTTAAAGGCAGGGAGGAGAATACAGTAAAGCAGTTATCTTTCTTTCTTACTTGCTCACTCTTGTGGAGTAAGTCAAAGAAAATGGGCGTGCTCAGTCTGGAGGAGAGCTGGTTCTGGGAACATGATGTTGTCTTCAACTATTGGTAGGATCATTCAGTGGAAGAGAGAGTAGACCTACTGAACTGAGAGATAAAATAAGGATGAGGTAGAAGTTACAGGGAGACAGAGTTCTGCTCATTATAAAGAAGGGCTTTCCTACCAGCCTAGGATGTAAGCCTACCTTGGGAATAGTGGCCTCATCATTATTGGAGATGATTAAGTATAGTCCAAACAGCCATTTACTGGATATTTAGAAAAGGAAATTCAAATCTCATGGGAGTGGGGTGGGTTGGTCTTTTGCTGATCCTTGAGATTTTTTTCCTAACCATGATAGTCTCTTTTTCTTTGAAGAGTAAAGTGCTTTGCAGAGAACTTTTGCTTCCGGCCATGATGGATTAACTAGTACAGGTCTAGCTCTTCTGATACAAACAATTAAGAGTAGACAAAATATATGAAACAATTGTATTTAGACTTTGGACAAAAAATATATATATATTGCAAGACTGTGGTCTCTGAAAGAAGGGAAACAAATGAGAGGAGCCCTATGATTCCCCAAGGTTTCTTCTTGAAGGCAATTTCTGGGCTGTGGTACATGGAAGGGGAGTCCATTGCAGAGCACAGTGGTCTCCTTGAATGGAAGAAACACAGATTAGAACTTGAGGACGATTAAGTAATTAGAATCTGTGTGGTTGAGTGGAAAGAAAGGAACTACTCAGAGAAAGATCCCCAGAAATCTGCATAAGGGCTCCCTTGAATCTTTGGTTTAAAGTTGCACTGTGTAGGATGAGATGCTACAAGGCAGAGCAAAGAAAAAGTATTAGGTAATGATAAACTGATTGTCTTAGTCCATTTGTGTTGCTATAACAAAATACCAGCAACTGGGTAGCTTATAAACAATGATAGTTTATTTCTTACAATTCTAATATCCAGGATCAGAAAACCAACATGGTCTGGTGAGGCCCTCTTCCATATCACAGAAGTGTCCTTGTATCTTTAATTGGCAGAAGGGACTAGGAACCTCCCTCAGGCCTCTTTCATAAAAGCACAACTCTCATTCACGAGGGCTGCTCCATCATGACCTAATCCCCTCCCAAAGGTCCCACCTCTCAGTACCATTGTATTGAGCACTAGGTTTTCACCATATGAATTGGGGTGAGGGATTTAACATAAACTTTCAGATCATAGCATTCCACCTTTGACCCCCCCCCCAAAATTCATGTCCTTCTTGCATGCAAATGTAAAAATTAATAAACAGAAACCTCAAATAAAATAGAATCTGGAGGCCAGAAGGGAAAGCTCTCATGCCCTATGATGATAGCTGAGTCCATCAGGAAGAAGAAAGACTTCCTCTTCTCACCTGGCAAGAGCTCAGCCAATGAGAGACAACTAGAGCTGAAAAATACAATATTTGAAATGAAAATATTCCTAAATATGCTGAAAAACAAATTATATGCTGCCAGAGAAAAGATGAGAGACCTTGATATGACAATAGAAACTAATCTGAGCCAATAAAAAAAGGAGATACTGAAGAAGAAACAAACAAACAAAAACAAGCCGAACTTCACTTCTCTGTAGGATGATATAAACAGTCTAATGAAAATAAAATTGGATTCCATGAAGGATTCAAGTGTCAGAAAATATGAAAAATATCAACATATGGATCCAAGAAGCTCACTGAGCAACAAGAAAATAAACACAAGAAAAAGCCCAAGGCATATCATAATCAAATTTATTAAAACAATGATGAAGAGAAAAATCTTAAAAGTAACCAGAGAAAAACAGACAGATTACAGAGGGAAAAAGAAAAAGAATTACAACCTATTTCTCACCAGAAACAATGCAAACTAGGAAATGATGGAATATTTTTAAAATGCTAAAAAGAAAAAAAAATCATTACAATTAAATACGATATCCAACAAAAATATTCTTCAAATATAAAAACTTTTTAAATTTTGAGAAAAAAACAGATAAATGAATTCTAAACAACTCATGGGTTAAAGGTAAAATCACAGGAAAGATTAGAAAATATTCTGAAATGAAAGATAATAAAAACAATACAAACTTTGTGAAATGCATCTAACAGTTCATAAAGGTAAATTTATAGCTTTAATCCTGCGTTAGTAAAGAAAAGGCTAAATAATCCAAGCTTCCATTTTAACCTAGAAAAAGAAAATCAAAAGAAACACAAGGTAAGGAGAATGAAGGAAACAATGAAAATAACAGCAGTGAAAAAAAATAGAAAAAAAGAATATAATAGAGTAAGTCATCAAAAGCAGAAGTTCTTACAATTCTTCCCCTCTCTCTCAATATTTAGGAATAAACTTAATAAGAAATGGGCAAAACATATACAATGAAAACTTGAAAGCACTTCTGATAAAGGCAAAGACCTAAAGAAATGGAAGGAGATACCTGTTCTCGCACAGGATGATTCAACATCATAAAGATTTTCTTTAATTTTGTGCATAAATTCAGTGCAAGCCCTATACAAATAACAAGATTTTTTTCCCTGAATCAGATGAGTTGTTTTGAAGACCATATGAAAAAAACATGGAAGAGTAGCTTGGAAATCCCTGGAAAAGAAGAGGAATAAGGGAGAACTAGCCCTACCAGACATTAAAATATACAATCAAGCCTTGATTTTATAAGTGTGGTAGTGGCACGCAAACAGATATACTAATGAAACCTAGTAGAAAGGCTAGGAATAAACCCAAGTGTATATGAAAATTTCATATAAGTAATATTGCAAAAAACTGGGGAAAACATGGACATTTTATAAATTGGGGACAGCTGGATAGCTATTTGGAAAAAAGATAAAATTGGATTTATACCTCACACAATGCACCAGAAAAAATTCCAAATGAGTCTGAAATGTAAGAGCAAATAATGAGACCGTATGACTATTAGCAGAAAATATGGGTAAGTTTTCTATAATCTGAGGGTGGGGAAAGCCTTTTTAACTAGATTCAAAATCCAGTTACCATAAAAGAAAAGATTGGTAAATTTTACTAAATAAAAACAAATTTCATAACAAAGAAACCATAAGTAAGATCTAAAGAAAATGACACTGTGTAAAAATATATGAAATGTCCTGGATAAAAGGCTGATTTCTTTAATACAGAATTCTGTACTATCAAAGGGGAAAAATATCAAAATCTGTTAGAAGAAATGGGCAAAACCATGAATATACAATTCCATAAAAAGATTTACATGTAGTATATAAATATGAGAAAAGTACTCAACTCCACTCATAATAAGAGAAATGCCAATTAAATCTACTGTGTGATATGACTTCTTAACTGTCAAAAATTTAAAAACCTAACAATCCACTCTGTGGTGAGGCAATGGAGAAACCAACATTCACAAATTGCTAGTGGGAGTGCAAACTGGTCCAATCCCATTGGAAGGGAATTTTTCACTGTCTCACAAAACTATGTATTCATTTACCTTATGACCCTTTGATACAGCAAACCCACTTCTAGGAATTTGCCTGAAGATGTAGTCCCACAAATACAAACCAAAGTTATAAATGCATCATTATATATAATAGCAATTTATAGAAAATAACTGAAATAGCCATTCTGTCATAGGACACTGAATAAATTATAGTATAATCATAAAATGAAGTACTGTGAAACCACCTAGAGACACCCACGGTGAGACAGAGAGAGAGAGAAGTTGATATGGAGTTATTTCAAAGATTTGTGGACAAAAACAAAGTACAGGGTAATATGTTTCTTTTACTGTAAGAAAGAGACAATAAGAATATGTATGTGTATGCTTATTTTAGCTAAAAGGAGCACAGAAAGGATAAACCATAAATTAATGAAAATGAGTGGGGACACAGGTGAAGGGAGAAATCAGATGTGGAGAAAACTATAGATGGAGCTAGAGATTGATGTCTACCAAGGATCAAGGCAGTCCTTGTTTGTTGTGTGTTTGTTTGTAACACTTTTTGTTTTATTTGTTGTTTTCTGACTATGATTCTCAAATTGCTACTTAACTAGGTTCCTGATTCCTGACCTAACTGCCCACACAGAAAAGGATACTTTTTTTTTTTTATTTGGACTTTAAAAATAAGGTTGTGACATTTTTTTCCCCAAGGTGAATTATGCTGCAAGATTATCAAATCAATTTTCCCCTTTACCTTCAGCTCTGTTTCCTGCAAATTTATGTGTGTTGAGAAACACAGAGACTTTCTCCTGTCATGAAGGAAAGAAACCTAAAATAGCTTTTATTGAAACCTAGTCAAGTTGGGGTGGGGGGAGAGCATCTGTAACTTTTTTATTGGGTAGTGATAAGATGCTAACACTATATGGTTGAACTAGGTAGGCGACAACAAATCTAATTTCTTTTCCTATGAATATTCCGTGTGTATTTCCACATGCACAAAATGCATTTGAAGAATGATCAGCAAATTCAGATATTTCCACATAAGCTCAAAGAAGTTTTGCTAACTGTTTAAATCATGCAAGCATGTTGACTGTGGCAAATTGCTGGTGTGGTAGGAAGTATTCTATGGGAAAGGAAAAGTCGCTGGCAGGGATAGGGCCTGAATGGAGGACTCTTGACAAATTGTCCTCAGCCAGAAATGGGCTACCAGCAGCTCACCTGGTGAGCAGGTCCTTAGTGGCAGCATATTTCTCTACCAAGGACCATCCTATGGAGGCAAAAATGGTGGCTCCTCAAGCCCTTGCATAAACCCGAAGCCCACAAAGCCTTACACGACCCAGCTCTGCTCCTGTCTCTGATGCCATCTTGTGCCACCACGTACCTGCGTTCTAATGTGACTTTTTCTCCTACACATCATGCTCATCACTATCGGAGGCCTGGGCAATGGCTGTTTCCTCTGCCTGAAATGTTCTCCTCACATATCTTGATATGGCTAGTGGCCTCTTCCAATTTGAGCCACAGCTTCAAAAGCTTCACCATAGAAGCTGCCCCATCCCAACTCCATCACACTAATCCATTTTTTTCCAGATTTCTTATAAATCTATTGAAATTTGAAATTAAACGTATCTCTATATTTATTTACTTACCTGTTTTGTGTCTAGCCTTATTAGATGTAAACTCCATGAGAGTGAAAACCAGACCTGTCTTTATTCACTGTTGGCTGAAATGCCAACTTCTAGAACAGCAGAAAGTTGTCTCGGCTCCCAGCACGTGGTGGTCACTCAGTAAATTCTTGTTGAGTGGGTGACTGAATGCATCATGAAGAGCTGTGGTAGGCAGAATAAAGACTCCCATAAAATGTGCATGTCCTCATCCCTGGAACCTGTGAATCTGTTATTTCACATGACGAAAAGGACATTGCAGATGTGACTGAATTAAAGACTTTGAGGGGGATGACCCTGGATTATCCAGGTGAGCCCAAAGTACCACAAGGGTTCTTATAAGAGAGAACCAGAAGAGTCAGACTCAGAGAGAAATTGGAAGACACCATACTGCAGGCTTTGAAAAGGGAGGGAGTCGCCATGAGCCAAGGAATGCAGGTGACTTCCAGAGCTGGAAAAGGCAAGGGGACGGATTCTTTCCTAGAGCCTCCAGAAGGAAGGCAGACACTGTTAACACTTTCATTTTAGCCCAGTGACACCTGTAGTAGACTTCTGACCTCCAAAACTACATGATAATAACTTTATGCTGTTTTTTTTTTTTAAATTTTTATTTATTATTTATTTATTATGTTTATTTTTGGCTGTGTTGGGTCCTCGTCTCTGTGCGAGGGCCCCCTCCAGTTGCGGCGAGTGGGGGCCACTCTCCATCGCAGTGCGCGGGCCTGTCACCATCGCGGCCTCTCTTGTTGCGGAGCAGAGGCTCCAGACGCTCAGGCCCAGTAGTTGTGGCTCACGGGCCCAGTTGCTCCGCGGCATGTGGGATCCTCCCAGACCAGGGCTCGAACCCGTGTCCCCTGCACCGGCAGGCAGACTCTCAACCACTGAGCCACCAGGGAAGCCCCTATGCTGTTTTAATCCACTAAATTTATGGATTTGTTACAGCAGCTATGGGAAACTAATCCAAGGACTAAGTTGGCTCTTCCAGATATACTAGTACCACATCCACATTAGTATGTGTATTACTCACAGTTCTCCAGAAAGACAGAACTAATAGGCTGTGTGTGTGTATGTATGTGCAAGTGTATGTGTGTATTTGTGTGTGAGTGTGTATATGTTGAGAGAGAGATTTATTGTAAGGAGTTGGCTCACGTGACTGTGGAGGTTGGCAAGTCCAAACTCTGCAGGACACACCGGCAAGGTGGAAACCTAGGGAGGAGTTGATGCTGCAGCTTGGGTCCAAAAACCATCTCTAGGTACAAGTCCTCCTTCCTAGGAGAACCTCCGTCATTTTCCCTTAGGGCCTTCAACTGACTGGATGAAGATCACCCACATTATGGATGGTAATCTGCTGGACTCAAAGTCTACCGATTTACATCTTCATCTCATCTAAATAAATACCTTCAGGCAACATCCAGACCAGTGTTTGAACCAATATCTGGGGATTGTGGCCCGGCCAATTTGATGCATCAAATTCATTATCACAGCATGTCAGCTAGAGGTGCTACATAGCTATTTCCATCTTAGTCACTGTGTTGTGCTGCTCTGACGTAAATGTCCATTCTTCGGGTTCTCAGGGACAAAGGTACTCACAGGACCAAAGCCAACAGTACAACTTAGTTTGGCAATACTTTTCCTGCGCTGCACCCTCTGCTGGGCTGGTGAGATCTGGGTTAGAGTACACATTTTCTATGAGTCAGCATCCCATACAAGGAATCCAGGCTTACAGGTTTCTTCCCAAATGGGGAATATGAGGAAACACCAGGAATCTTCAATTTTCCACCCACATGTTAAGTAGATTTATACGGTGAGATGTGTGTGAGTGTGTGTACACTAAGAATTTGTTCCCTCTTCTTATAGCAAAATTATCTTCCTTTGTTTCAGAGGAACAAGACCTCCAAGGTGTTATTCTGGTGTGTGTTTGAGGCAACTTGTGCCTACCACATGGACTCCAAGAAAGGAACGGAAACAGAGCATCAGTAGATGGGGCCCGGAGCACGTCTGAAAACTAGTTCCTCCTAAAGTTGATGCTATCCCTGGACTTCTACATCAATAAGTTCTCTCTTTTGCTTAAGCCAGTTTGAATTGAGTTGTTGTTTTTTTTTTAATCATTTTCAAGTAAAAGGGTACTAAATATATTAAAATTAATTCCTGGAACACAGGGCTAAAATAAAAATTCTTCTTGCTTTATTTTGCAAAACAGTTCAGTTTTCTTATCCTTATTCTTTTTCCTTCAGGACTGGGACTTCTCTTATCCCATCAGAAATGATCAGTAAGACCTTTCGTTAAACAAAGGCAACATTTAAGGTCTTAAAATTATAGTCTCACCTTAAACGTCAAATTCTTAGGCATGACCTGCATTCCCATCAGTTTTTGTAAGTGAAAGAAAATTTATTGTTCTACTAACATGAATGATTATATCTCATGACAGAAGGCAGAAGTGTCATTTTTTCATTTTAAATAGAAGATATCCTTTATATGAGAACCTTATATATAGTAACCGATAAAATTATATTCTGTAATAATTTCTTAACAATGATATTTTAATCTTTATTCCAATAATAATAATAATCTGTTGTGTATAGAGCTCCTGGAAGGTACCAAGTGCTGCTCTAACACTTGGCATCCTTCATTCATTTAATCTTACAAGAACCTTATAAGGTAAGTCTTATCGTTTCCATTTTACTTATGAGAAGATTGAGAATCATAAAGAATAAGTATTGGAATAAACCTAGTGTTACTGTAGTCTTTTGTGTTCTTTGAGGCAGTGAGATGGCTTGTACTGCTTTATCCTGCGAAGTCTTTCTGGGATCTCTGTAACAGTCTAGCTGTCCTTTAGTCCATGGCAGCTCGCAGAGTGCAAATCCTTTACCAGTCTTCAGCTTTAGGTTACTGTAATTGTTAAACTTGACTCTACTCTACTCAGCCCACACTCAACAGTCAGCCTTTTTCTGAGAAAGGATTAAATCAAAACTTTCTGACCTGATTATACCATCTTCCACCCCATGAGATATAAACCTCCCAGGTATAGCCTAGATGAACTATTCAGTCAAGTAAAGGGGAACTGACAACTGTCCTTTTCTCAGCTTCCCAGAACCGCATTCTATCCCATGCGGATGCCATATTCTGGGGCTGTCCTTGTAGGAGTATAAGCTTTTACTACCCCCAGGAGCTTCCATGAAAGCTCGTTAAACAAGACAAGAATTATCATTTTCATTCAATATATCCTCCCCTTGGAAATGCTTTATGACTGACTTGGGCATTTCCCCTAGCAACCCATTCTCACTTTTAGGGATATGGAGATAAAATACTTGACATTTACTTCATAGATTCAGAATAATATTCGGGAAAATTCTGAGACCTGTCTCAAACTAGTTGGAAGAAACAGGGAACGTGGAACAGACATATTTCTCCTCCAGTGAGTGGTCTGGAAACAGGCTTTGTCCTGACATACTGGCAGAACTGTACTGTGGGTCTGCACTCTGTATTCCCCTAAACAGAGACACCAAATGGATATAGTCTGGAGAAGAATAGGAAAAGCTGGTTAACATATGGCAAGAGCACATATAATTCCCTACAAATAATAAACCTCGGTTCTCTTAGAACCTAACCAAGGTTGAACTGACTTTGCTACATTTTTTGCTGCTCTGGTAGACCCTTGACCCCTGTATGATATCTGCTCCTTCAAATCACAACACTGTTCCTGGATAAAAAAGGGGAAAAAAAGCATTTCTTAGGTCATTTTATGTACATCTAGTTTAACACAATTCTAAGATTTCTCATTCTCTCCAATTATAAAAATGTTTGCAATTAAATTAAAAAATAAATCAAACATTAAGACTGATTTAGCAAAACAAAGGAGAGATAGCTGGACAGTATTGAGTAGATTAGATGCCAAGCTACATTAAGATATAGGCATACCCAACTTAACATTCCTACTTAAATATTTTATAATCTTTGTAAATGCAATATGTTCAAAATCCAACTCATGACCACGTGTCCAGACTATCCCCATTTCTTTTTGTCTTCGTAAATTCATTACCATCCATCTGGTTGTATGCCTAGAAAACTGGAAGTCTCTTATCATCTTCTTTCCCATCCGCAGTATTCAAGCCACCATCAAGTCCTTTGATTTAACATCTAAATATTGCTTGCTGGGGTTTATACACTTTTGTCATCTTCATAGGCTTGCCATAGCCAAGGGAGTCCACTGTGCTCCTCCACTGTTGCCCTGTTTAAATCTATATCCACGCTGCAGCCAAAATAACCTTTGAAAACCGCAAATATGACGGTGTATTTTCTGGCTTAAAATCCATCAAAGACTTCCCATTGCTCTTAGGATAAATATCAAAGTCCTTATCAGAGTCTTATTGCCCAGCAGGTCTAGACCTTGCTTACCGCTAAAGCCTCACCTTAAGCCAATTTCCTGCCGGATGTTAAAGTGTTGTCTGTGTGTGTATCTGTGTGTGTTAGTGTGCACGAGTGTGTATGTGTTTGTGTACCTTAGAGAATCATTATAGCAGCAACAGGGAATTATCATCTTTCCTTTCACACTAGATCTGTGTTGTTGCCCCACTTGCTGTGTCTTAATACCAGAGAAGACTTAATGCCACTGAGAATTAACAACCATCCTTTGGTGCCCTGCCAGAATCCTTCAGGTCCATGATCCAGAAGCAGCAGGGTCCAGCCCGGTGGCACACAAGCCATTTTAGCTTCCACTGTCCACTGCACACCCTTCTAAGGAGCAACCTCCTTGCCTAGAGTTTTAGCTTCGGGAAAGTGCTTATTAATAATTTCAGTTGCAGTTCCTGGGCTGGTGCTTGTTGTTGGGTGCTGAGGGCTGTTTCTCAAGTGTAATGGCCCTCAACCTGTTAAGAAATTCCCCTCCCCCCTCTTTAATGTCCTGTCATAAGATTGATAGTTCTAACGTGATGTCACATGCAAACACCTTGATAAGATCTTACTTAATGAAAAGCAAGCAGAGACTTTCTTGGAGAACATATGTCTTTGGAGAAATTCAAAGCAAATTGGAGCTAGCATGTAAAATGTCTCAGGAAAAGAAAAAAAGTTAGAAATGAGAACATTTATCATTATCATAGATTCATGTGGGCTGTCAAGACACAATAAAGAATTTCACTCATTTTGTCTCCGGCAGCCTTTTCCACAAGGACCTTCATTAACGATACTCCTTGCTTGACTGTTCCTGTTCAGCCACATCGCCCACTGTGGAGGACAGGGTGTGAAATATATCTTTTCAAATGGATGTCATTGATTTGAATATACTTTTAATAATATTGCAGCTCAGTGTTTTAATTACTCACACTTTTTGGTACTTCCGCCCTCCGGCAATTGTATCTAATAAATCGGATAAGCGCCATAGACTCTTGACACCCAGATATTAGCTGTACAGTGTATACTGTGAGGAGACCATTTTCTCTGTGGTGGACTCAGGGATGGGTCAAAGGTGTGCTCAGAGGATCCGGTCACTCTGGCCTGCTGCCTACAGATGAGGGAGGCTTTTACACGCTCAGGTGTAGTGACACACTCTTCTCTGCGCTGTGGCAGCATCACCAGGAGAATCCTTGACTCGCTGTTCAAATGACAGCTTCATTCTGCCATGAGTCAACCCTGCCTAGTTTACCCCAATCATAATGCAACACTTCTTCTCCTCTGTGCTTTACTCATCCTTAGCGCTTAGCGTTAGTATTTAGCTTCTCATATTGTATTCTATTTAATTCTATTTGTATACATTTTGCCCACTCTTACAGGCTGAACTGTCTCCCCACAAAATTCATGTGTTGAAATCCTAACCCCCACTCTCTCAGAATATGTTATTTGGAAATAAGGTTGTGACTGATGCAATTAGCTAAGTTAAGATGAGATCATACTGGAGCAGGGTAGGCCTTTAATCCGATATGATAGGCTTCCTTGTTAAAAGAGAAAAGGTACAGAGGGACAGGTACAGAGGGACAGGTACAGAGGGAAGATAATGTGAAGACACAGAGAGAACACCATCTACAAGCCAAGGAACACCCAAGGTTACCAGAAGCTAGGGGAGAGGCAAAGAACAGATTGTCCCTACAGACCTTAGAAGGAATCACCTCTGCCAACACCTTGATTTCAGAACTAGCCACCAGAACTGTGAGACAATAAATTTCTGTTGCTCTAAACTACCCAGTTTGTGGTACTCTGTTAAGGCAACCCTAGGAAACTAATACGTCCACTAAAGTATGAATTTCTTAAGGACAAAGATCTAACTTTATTCATCTTAGTATCAACCTGAAATAGTACCAACATGAGGTCATACTCAATAAATGGTTTATTGAACTTAATTACATGAGAGGTGAAGAATGACAAGACACAAAACTGATTTGTTGGAGAGTAAAGACCGACGATGGTAAAGGATGGACTCATCCATTACCAGGCTAAATGGGGTGGGAGGAGATGATACCAAGGGACAGATGTTTTAGCAAGGATGACTCAGGTCCACAGCCACGAATGGCAAACAGTTGCCCAAGCACCCCTTAGAGGCAGGCAAGCAGGTTCAAGAAAATCCTGCAAGGCTGAACATTAGGTTCTAGTTTGCATTTATTCAGCTGGCTTACATTGGGACAATAAACTCCAATCCATAGTGGTGTGGCTCAGGGAAACAGTGCTCTGTAGATAAAAGTTCTTGCAAAAACAGGAAGGCAAATCACAGGTGAGACTGTGGGACACAGAAGAAAGGATTGATACCGAGCAACTAGGATTCTTCAGAAAATCTCATATGTATGAGACCAACACAGGGAGTCCCTGGGAAGCCTGATGAAGACCTGGTGCTGATCTGAAGCCTAGGATCCAGTTTGCATTTGCAGGTCTGGATAAAGACAGATCTGTCTGCAGGTGGTCTCTAAAAAGCACGAGTTTCTATATAGGATTATAATAGAGTTGCTTGCGTCTGAGATAAAGTAACTTGACACAGCCCATCTATTTTTGGTATCAGTTCACATCTAATTGAAGTGAATAACTATAACTGTAAACCAGCGATTGACTCAAGGAGAAGTTGCAAAGTAGCTGTTCCAATTATGCAAGCAGCCTATGGGGGTTTTCTGTTAGGCCTGTATACTTGGCCCAGTTTCCCTTTCTTCAAAGTTGGAATTAGTTGCCAAAATGACCACTTGGGAGCATTAGTCGAGGTGTTGCTGGCCTGGCCCTTGTCATCATTTATGGCCTGATTCTGGACTTAGAGTTTGGCATGGAACAAACTGATTAAATTCCTCTAGTTTTCCTTAACACTTTAAAAATTCTTTTCAAGTAGCATATAGAATAATGTTGGCCTAAATTGCTTTCATTTACATATATCTAAATGCAAATTCTTGGACTGGATTCTAGAGAAAAAATCATAGCTGTCCTACTTGTAACAAACATTTGCAGTGTAAAAATGTCTAGATGAAAATAAAGCATGACTAAGCCAGATGGATGGTGAAGTGACATAACTAATAAGAGTTTTTAAAAAGTAATTGGTTTTTTGATTTTGTAAGGAACAAGTGACAATCATAGAAAACTTGAAAATACAGAAAATGATAAAGAAAAAATATAACCCACGATTCCACTACCTAAAGAGAACAACCGTTGAGGTATTCCTGTGTCTTTTCTCTACCTAGAATGTCGTGTTCCTTTTAATCTTCAAATCAAATTTAATCTAAGGTCTCACCAGCAGAGTTGGAGGAAAGGTTCAATCATTATTAACCCTTATATTGCATGGAAGTTGGGTGAAGGGATGTCTTCCCCAAAATGTTATGTGCTCTTTTGCAGTCTCAAGAACATTCTGGAAAGGGATTTTTTTTCTTCATTCTATACTGGTCACTACAGGTATCTAACTTTTTAAAACCAGGCATAGGGATCCTTGCTATGGCCTCCCAGTGCACGGTTTTTACTACTTAGCCCCTGCCTCCCCTGTTTCCCCCAATCCTTCACCATATACTTGCACTATCCCTCCAAGTCATATTACTAGTGGGCTAGGTGTCACCAGTCCCTAGATGTGGGGGCTAGTCTCCATTCACTGAGGAACCTGGGGAAAAAATCCCAGCTACTTCCCAGGGATGGGAGAAGTTCCCTATACCTCTGGCCAATTCTCCTGTTTCCACCTCCCCTCCTCCAAAAACACTAACCTCCTGGTCACCACGTCTCACAACCTGGCATAATCTCCTCCAGGAGGCTGGGTGCAGGTGGGTGTCAGATCTGCTGTCTGTCTGGCCACTTTTGCTTTTGCCCACCCTCTCACCAAATCTCAGCTGAATTAAGAGAACACAGAGACTTGGTGACCTTTTCTAAATGGCAAGGGAAAAAACACCCATCAACAGGAGAAACAAACGTGTGCCCTGAGGAGCCGGCCTCTTTCCCAATTCCTAAAGTGCCACCCACTTTCTGTTGTTTGAAGAGTAAAGTCAACGTGAAGAACTAGACTGTGGTGTAAATCAGGGTGAAAATGTTTAATTTACTTCTGGTTCTACTCATATTTTTTACACAACCTTAAAGAAAGTAGACTTCAAAAAAATGAATTTCTTACTAAAAATTTTTTGGCCATCTATTGGATGTAATTAGGATCATACCATATATATGATTCTGAATTCCATTATTTTATTTACATTATAAGGAAACATTTTTCATTGTTGTTAAAACCTCTAAGCAAACATGATTAAGAGCTGCATAGTTGTTAAGCATGAGTATGCATCAGTGCACATAATATTGGGTTGGACAGTGTAACGTAGAAGTTAAGAGATGAAGCAATGCAACCAGACTGTCTGGATTCCAATCCCAGCTCTGGCACTTATTACTAGCATAACCTAGGGTAAATTAATTAACCTCACTGAGCCTCAGTATCCACATCTGTAAAATGGGGGCTGATAACACTACATATTCATGTTGTTGTCAACATTAAATGAGTCAAAATATGTAAAGCCCTAGGAGGAGTGTCTTGAACACTGGGGCAACGCCGACTATTATTTCAGTACATTGTCATGCTGTGTCATTAAACTATGGGCTCTCCACAGCCACCCCTCTGTTTGAATCTGAGCTCTATCATCTATCATCTGTGACCTTGGGTAAATCACCTAGCTTCTCTGAACTTCAGTTTTCTCACCTGTAGAACAAAGAGTAGTACACCTCTTCAGGGTTGTTGTGCTGATTAAATCCAAAATTAAAGGTAAATTCCTAAGCACAAGTCTTGGCATAAATTAAGTGCTCAATATATTATAACCTAATCTTTTCATATCCCCTGTACCTGAAACAAAGCCTTCTGAATAGTAAGTGCTCAAAAAATATTTGTTGAATAGCTGTTTATTCATCAAAGAGCTGGGTCACAATGTACTTATGTCAGTGTAAATGTTTGTAAAAGACCCAGAATGGTACACACTAAGCTGATTATAGAAAATGCCCGTGTGGAATGAGACTGGGGAGAGTTAAGGGGATTTCGCTTTTACTTAAAGTTTACAATGAAAATAAATTCACGTTTTAATTTTATTATTCAAAACTATTTAAAAATAATTAAACTGGGGGGAAAAAAGGTAAGAACAGAGTCTTGTAGTGTTCTGGGTTTAGTGGATGGTCACAATGATACAAGTAGCATGAGGGAAGAAGCAGGGTGGCATATATATTCCAGATCTTTCCAAGAGGCTTCAGATCTCACTTTCTTTGACCTTCCTTTTGAGCCCAAATCTAACAGCCTACCCAACAGAGTCAGAATTGGGTTTTTTTCTGAATGAGTAGCCTCCATATATATACAAAAGATTTTCTTATAAATTGGGCTACATTTTTTTTGAAGATTATTTTTATATCACCATTCAAGGGACACAAATCTGTCGAAGTAATAACTCGTTGTGACACAGTCTTCTCCAAGTGAAATGCTTTTATTGTAATATAGTTCATTAAAAGCTTCTTCGTGTTGAGATGAAGTGGTAAAAGTTGCCTTGAGTTTCTACAGAAAAAGAGCTTAGCTTCATTGGCAAGATCATAAATTTCCCAGGGTTTGATATTTCTCTGTGTGATGATGGTTGCCCAGGTCTTGTTAATGGCCCCACCCATATGTGCACCTGGTAAAGAGGCGATTGGTTTGCTCTATAGCAGACTCTCTTTGCGGGGGGTGAGGGGAGGGGGGTCAGGCAGGTCATCTCCAAGCAGCATTTGGCAGCTGCTGTTCACAGATGAAAACACTGTGCCCGAAGCAGAACGTGATATCCATGGAAGAGGCTGGCAATTCATTCCACCTGTCAGTACATGGATGGAATGAGTTGGCCATTGGGTGCACTCTCTTTCTGCTAGGACCCAGTTCAGACTAGCTTGGAGTTCAGCCTATCTTTTCTGCCTTGTACCTCATTCCTTTCTGTAGAGGAACTACCACTTAGCTGGAAGTGTATTTGAAATTGTGGTCTGAAGCCTGGGGCAGTCACTTGTCCCAGAGAAAGGAGAGGCCCTCAGGTGCCAGGCTAACAGGAAGCCCTGTGGTCTTTGGCAAAGTGTTTGTGGATCCGAGATTTCAGAGAAAATGGCGCAAGTTAGGGCACACACTACAGTACCATAATCAGAAAGGAAAGAAAAGACTTGGGCTTAATGGAATAAATCCTGGACAAGAAAACCATTTAAATGACAGCCAACTCGTGCAAGATTGGAAGTAAGTAAAATGTCACCTGATTGTCTTCTGTCCCTTCCTGGTGGTCTCCCTCCCTCTGAAGCCTTGTTATGGCGGAAAGCACTCAGGACTGGAGGTCAAACAGACATTGGTTTGAATCTTGGCATTTCAATTTACTAGGGGTCTGACTTTGGCTATGTTCTTTATCCTAGAAGACCCTCAGCTTCCTCATCTATAAAAAGTGGATTAAAATATCTATCTCACAGGAATGTGGGGAAAGAACAATGACATAAAGCAGTTAGCTTCTGGTAGACATGTGATGTTAATAACCATGGTTGTAGGTGGCTTTTATGTACACCCAGAAGATAGGACCTGCCCAGTAGCAGGCCCTTAACAACCTGATGTCTGCAAGCTGTCAACTGACTTTTTGATTTAATAACAGAATTGTAGTATTTTTTCACAGGTATTATAGTTTAATAAAAGATATTTATGACAGTCTTCTCATTAATTTAAAATTTTTGAGCAGGTCGAACCACAATGAGATACAATTTCACACTCACTACCATGGCTACAATCAAAATAATGGAAAATAACAAGTGTTAGTGACAGTATAGAGAAATTGGAATACTTGTACGATGCTGGTGGAATGTAAAAGGTGCAGCCACGGTGGAAAACAGTTTGGCGGTTTCTTGAAAAGTTAAACTCAGAATTACCAAATGACTTAACAATTCCACTCCCAGGTATATGGCCAAAAGGGTTGAAAACAAGGACTCAAACAGATATTTTTACCCTAATGTTCATTACAGCATTAATCATAATAGACAAAAGGAAGAAACAACCTTAGTGTCCATCAACAGATGAATGGATAAGAAAATGTGTTTTATGCATATAGTGGAATATTATTCAGTCATAAAAAAGAAATGAAGTTCTGATACATGGTACAACATGCATAAACCTTGAAGACATCATGCTAAGTGAAATAAACTGGACACAAAAAGACAAATATTATATGATTCCACTGATATGAAATTTCTAGAATAGGCAAAGTCATAGAGACAGAAAGAAGACTTGAGGTAACTAGAGGCTGGGGGAGGGGAGAATGGAAAGTTGCTGCTTAATTGTTAGAGTTTCTGTTTGGGGTGATGCAAATGTTCTGGAAGTTGACAATACTGAGGGTTGCACAATATTGTGAATGTAATTAATGCCACTGAATTGTATGCTTAAAAATAGTGAAAGTGGCAGATTTTAAGCTGTATATATTTTACCACAGTAAAAAATGCTTTACAAAATAAATACTTAAATACTAAATATACTGTCTCTAAAAAAAATTTAGTAGGTTACACATGGTTCAAAAATAAAAGCATAAACACTGATAATTCTTATTCCTTTCCCTGATCCCATCCATCTTGTTCCTTTCCACAGGTAACCACTGTTATTAATTTCTTAAGTATCCTTTCAGTTTATCTTTATGCAAATACTAAGCAAGAATAAAGATGAATTCTTATTCCCTCTTTCCATATAAACATATATTGCTATATATGAACTGCTCTGTGTCTTCATTTATCCATTTAAAGATACAACTTAGTGTTCGCTTCGGCAGCACATATAGTAAAATTGGAACAATACAGAGAAGATTAACGTGGCCCCTGCACAAGGATGACACACAAATTCATGAAGCTTTCCATTTTTTTTTGTTATAAAGCAGAAATTGACACACCTTTGTAAAGCAATTATACTCTAATAAAGATGTTAAAAAAAAGAAAAAAAAAGATACAACCTAGAGATATTTCCATATCAGTATATAATGAGCTTCCCCATTCTCTTATACTGCTGTATAATATTCCATTGTGTGAATATCTCATAGTTAATTTAACCAGTCCCTTATTGATGGAACTTGAGTTGTTTTGAAGTTGTGATATTTAGAGTTTTTCAATGTATAACTGTATATATTTTTCATTCATATGTGCAATTTTTACTGAAGGATCAGTTCTCAAGATTGGGATTGCTAAAACCAAAGGGTAATTGCACTTATAAGTTTGATAGCTATTCCTAATTCTCCTCCATCAAGACGGCACCCACCAACAATGCTATGAGGATTCCTGTTTGTTCAAAGGGTCACCAAAAAAATGTGTTAAATTTTGGTATTGCTAATCTCATTAGTAAAAAATGGTATCTGAGTACATTTTTAATTTATATTGCCCTTATTATGAGACCAGTTTGGCATCTTTTTATATATTTAGAGGTCATTTATATTTCTTTTTCTATTGATCAAACAGTTTTCAGAATCCAAAGGAATGAAAGGCTAATGGCAGTTTTTCAGACTGGGGCCAGTGGAAGGTCCATCTAATTCTCCCTACTCTCATTCCCATGATACACATACTTGCTTTCAGCTATCCTGGGAGTGGGTGGAAAGAGCATTGCTTTTGGCTGGAGGGGGATGAGGTCTGGAGCAGAAGACAGTCTGTCCTCTAAGCACACTGGGTCACAATTCACATGAAAAGTGAGCTTTGAGTCAATAAGCCTAATAAAACCACTTTGTCTAATGTCCTACCAACATTTTCATGCAATTTCCAAAGAGCTGCCTGTGAAAATCTCCTCAAGAAAGATGATCACCTGAGCTTGCAGATTTCGTACTATATAGCTCCACAGTTTCTTGGGAGAAACCACAAAGCCATTCAATCATTCCCTTTGAGATAAGAATAAATAACAACAATGCCACATAAATAGCATCAGTTGGCTGTAGGGGCAAGCTGTCATTTCCAGGAGCGGGATGTGCTTTTATATCCAAGGGTACAGCATATAATCACATTAAAAAATTCCAAGGATAGCAGAAATTCAATCGGGTCGGTTTTGTCATGAAGCAGCCTGCAGGTGTTCCACTTAGATCAGATGCTACATTTGCAAGCCAGAAGGAAAGAAGAGGGCTTTGGCTTAATTCATGGAATCTCAGAAGAAAATGAACATTTTTTTTTTCCCATGACAAACTGGAATTTGCCTCAGACGAGCTTGACATATTGCTGGCCTGTGGTCTAAATTTGTCTGAGACTGTCACGTCACTCTTCCAAAGTTGCCAGGATCAGAGGCCAGAAGGAAAAAGAATGGGGCTTTTCTAAGGCTGCTGAATGATAACTTCCCCACAATCTGTCGTGATGTGTCACTGAAAGTGTCTATGTGACTAAGGTCAGAGAAGAAAACAAAAAGAGAGGCATTCTTGAGCCCAGAAGTGGCTTCTGGTAAAATAAAATAACCAAGGGACAGACAGGATGGGTTTAAGACATCTGTAACTAATCTGGGCTGGATCAACATTTCTAAGTTTTTAACCAAGAAATATTGATTTATGTTTATTATGCTTTATGGCACTTTAGAGCAATTTATAACACTTACATTAAGCAATGGATGGGCCGGGAGAAAAGCCAATATGGGCATGAAGAAAGATGAAGTGCTGTCAGGAACAGCAACTTTCAAGTATCAGGTGCAATTTCTTGCTTTTGCATTTTATCTGAACTATTTAACATGAAGCAAGAAAATGATTATTGATTTTTAAGTTACACAAACACAAGAAAATGAAAGAAGTTGAATAAACCTAAAGGAATTCTTAAAATACACACACATACATACATACATATATCCTCAACAGTTACAACGAAAAAGCAAAAATAAAGCCCTTCTCTATAGGCTTATTTTAAAACTATACTTAAGTAGTGCCACTATGTAAAATAAAGGAAACAAATAGTACTGTATAAAATATGAGTTTTTATTTTAAATGAGTTAGTTTAATAAAATGCAAACACTGCAGCGAAATACTATGGCTACTTGCCAAAATAGTCACTTTTCTTCTCTAATGAATTTTGATGAAGCAGGAAAGACTTCAGAGACCAGAGACACTTTCCTTATATGTGTCCCACAAAAGCAGTTCCAGGATTTAGCATCAAGTAAACAAATGAAAGTATGTAAAGTAGTCTCAAGAGACCATAGTAATGGGTACTGAAAAATAGTTTTACAGATAGAGAAGTCGCTCATTCTTTTCATGCTTATCGATTAGTATCATCAATAGTTATTGTAAGGAAACACTTTCAGAGCTAGAAAGTTGCCAAAAGCATTTAATCTAATTAATTACTGTTATCATTAGCAATTTTAAATAGTGAGACATTTACTTGGGTATACTCTACATCTCCTTAAAAACACAGCCCTGGTTCAAAGAAGACCCCAGGCTACGTAAGAATAAAATAGAAGGTGGGAGTGAGGTGGGTCACAGTGAAATTTTGGGGGATGAATATAATTTTCAATCATTTTAATTTAGAATTTTTCCTTTAGGAGAATGTCTATGATTCTGTGGAAGTCTTATACACATCACAGAAGAATTGAGTTTTGAGTTGAGTTTGCAAAGTCTCAAGGAAAGTGATTTGATGATATAAGGAGATGCAGTTCTAAGAAAGTGAGGAAAACATCAGATAGAAAGTTTGGGTTTGGTGGATGAGAGATGGAATAAGGTATGTCTGATAAAATTGATAATAATAGTAGAAAATAGGTGTGATTTTAGCAGGTGAAGTAATACTAGCATGGAACAGTGAAGACAAGATTAAATATGACTTCATTGTATATGAACAAACAAACAAAAAATTTAGAAGGGAGAAAGCTCAGTATAAGGATAAAGGAAAGAATATGAAAGAGTAGACCTCAAGAGAAATTGGTTCAGTTTGATTTTGGGAAAATCTGGTCCATAATAGAGAAATGAGTGGGCCCATGGAAGAATATATTTCCCAATTATTTAACATCATGACCCTTCTCAGTCCAATAACAATGCTGAATTCCACTTACTGGTTTGTACTGTAGGATTTAGGTGGGCAGTTAGGGCCCTTTAAAGTGTGGTCCTAATAATATAGGGATATATTGCTCCAATGCTATAATGCTCCAATTATAATATACTATAATATAATGCTCCAATGATATTTCCCTAAACTCTCTATCAGTGCAGTCAATCTATTCCATATGTGCTCAAAACTCACAAAGGGCCTCCACTTATGGCGGAGTGTATTCCTTGGCTATTAATGGATACTTGGATGCTTCGTTCAACTTTCAGCTTCCCATTCCCTCTCTCAGTCCCTGGAACCATAGCAATTCATCACACATAGATTCTCTTTTTTAGGGTCTTGTTGCTCTTTAAGCAGCCCTCTTGGTTAAGATTCCTTCAGAATGGCTCAAGGCCAGCTCCATGTGCCCCATGGGGAAACTGAGCCTATTGGGGAAAGTCCCAGCTCCTTCCCAGGACCCCCCCTTGCTCTACCACCCAGTGGGCAGCTTTAGTTACTCCTGTTGCCTTTAAATTTTTTAAGTTTGTATCTGGCCTCATTCCTTATTCCGATGCCTCCCTCCAGTTCCAGGAACACAAGTCAAGCTATTCACTCAAAGCTCAGACTTGGCTTGAGAAGGTGAAGCAGAACACTCTGATTACCCCTTCCTCTTCAACAATTCTCTTTTCCTGGCTGCTATGGCAATTCCCTATGCTGGCAGAATCAGTTTCACACACTTAGCATGTCCTTTTCAGGGGGGTCTGTCCCCCTCACCTCACTTGGGTATGTTTACTCTCAGTCTTTGCTGCTTCATACAAAACTGAGTTTAATGTCCAGTTACACTTAAATATTTAACTGTATTTAATGTCTTGTTCTTATATAATATTAAAGGTAGAAAGACTCTTTGGTGCTCTCTCATGTATCTCTTTCCAAAGAATGTCTTATTGTGTTAGTCATTCCTCTTTGACTTAAATATACTTACTGGTGTTCAGTTCATCACTTCTGTGGCAGCCAGCTCATTGCAAGCTACCCCACATAGCTAGATTTTCCTTTTATTAACATACCATTTCTCTCACTGTAACTTTGCCTTACCTGTCCTGGTTCTGTCCTTCAGAGCAAACACTTCTTTTTCAGTGTTAGCTCCTAGGATTGTTTCAGAATTCAGTGCTGTGTAAAGATGGCTGGGTGGTCAGTAGAGAGAAAATGGCAGAGATTGGAAGTAGTGACTTAATTAACTGAACCCAAGGAAAAATGGTGGCCCAGAATCCTATCACCAAGATACAGCAAAGACAATACGGTTGCAAGCAGGAATTAGGGATAAAAGGCAGAGTGATATTTTTTGTGGGCATGTTTGTGTGTATCAATGGCTTGCTTAATTCAGGGTCAATAGCATGAGGACATGGCTGTGGATGTACAGACAAAAGACTGTAATAGGACATCTGAATGAAGTCTCCAAAAAATGAAGTGAGGTTAGCTTACAGCATTGTGCGCTTGAGTAGGGAGTTGGGGGCGGGAGGATATAGGTAGAGCAAAAAGTTTAAAAATTAAGATATTTTATATTACAATGTCTCTTTAGGCAGTCAATGTATAATCATCCTCTTCTAACAAGAAAACAGGAGCTTAAGGGAGCTGACCTGGCCATGATGGCCGTGTGGGAGTGAAAGTTGGTGCCCTGTGAAGCCAAAACTTGCAGAGAAATATCCCTGCTGAAATCCCAAGAGTTTAGCAAGAGCTTGAGGTTAAAAAAAAAATTAAAGAAGTCCCAATGGAGTGCTAAAATAGCAAGAGACCTTAAATCCAGGATTTGGGAGATGAAAAGTACTGGAAGATTAAAGAGCTGAGCGTAGCAGGTCAAGTAGGAAAGACTAAGGGTGATAGCCAAATATCTGAGAGGAGTCTGATGGTCATAGTTGCATTCTATGATCTCTGAACCATGTTGAGTGAGTAGATCAGTTTCATTGAAAAAGCCTAATGATCAGTTGTTTTTACTGAGTCATTTCATTCAGCATAGCTAGAAGTTGTAGGGACAGAAAATTTCTGGAATTGGAGTAAACCCAATGTCCTGCATAGTCCACCTTGATAGACATGATATTTTCTTTGTTGGATGCTTCTAATTTATCTGATGGGGTGGTGAAATACACCAAACCATTGACCTGATCCCTTGAAGCCTGAGTGTCTAAGTCTGTTTCAAACTCTTCCAAGAGGTGGCAGTCTAGGTGACCAAAGGAGGTCTTATCATTGAAAGGTTTGCTACAGAGTTAGGTGATTGACTTTGGTCAGTGTCATTTCCTTAAGAAATCAATGCTGGGAAGGAATTTCCTAGTTCCTTCAAAGTCAGAGGTCTTAGTGTCTATTTACATAGGGTAGAGTAGACCAGGAACACAGTAAATGTTAATCCAGATTTTAAATGTCAGAAAATTACAGATGTGAAGAACCAGGCAAATTCTTTCCTTTCCCAGAGAAGTTGTTTCTACCATAAATGTAAAAAAGTGGAGAACAAGTCAATGGTAATCAGCAGTGGACCCCATAAATTACTGCGTTATCTCTAATCATCTTCAGGGACATTCCACCAGTACATAGTCCTGTATCATACTATCATACTGCCCAGATAAAACATGGCCCAGAAACTCCATTTGGGTTCTTGAGCACACATTTTTTAAGGTTGGTCCTGAGGTGGTGCTCTTGCTTGGCCTGAGGTTCTTGTAAGACTAGATTCATTAAACAGATCAGGATCTTGTCTAGACAAATGATGATGAGTCCTTGATCGAAGGCACCTTGCTGCAGGACGGACACCAGTCTAATGGCATTCAGAGTTGCTAAGGGTTGTCTGGGTGTCTGCCTTTCATTCAATGCCCTTCCAGACCCAGACAAGGTTGCAGGTGCCCCGAATATCCAATAATTCATTCACCAGAGAAGAAGGAAGAGGCCATAGCACCTGGATGGTGTTTCTAATTTGGCTTGGTCTAAGGTAATGGAGAAGAGAGAAGAGGAGGTAAAGTTCTCCTCTAGAAAGGGTAATGATTTCTACCCATGCACTGAAAACCAGGTGTGGAGAAATCACAACCAGTATCATATGACCACAGCATGAGACCCTGGCAAGGTCCAAGGATGGCTCATCTGAGTGTAGCAACCAGGGCTCAGGTCACAGAGGGAGGATGGCTGCCCTGAAGTGGGACTTTTGTGTAGCTGCTGCAAAAATGGATGACGACAGGAGATGAGAAATGACTTTGGAGTAGCCAGAGAGAAGGCATCTGACGGGTAGAGGAGCATCGCACCAGGCTCAGTTAGCAGGGGTCAAGGACTGACTGTATCTGCCAAGTAAACTGAAAGTGAGAGAGAATACAGGTCCTGCATAAGCCCCTGAGAACAGAATGGAACTGCAGAGGTGATTCCAGGGGTGATACTTCTAGGGGGTCACAGCAACCAGAGAACATTCTTTTACCACCAAGAATGATCTCAGTTCTTTCCATTACTCATGTATAGTCTTCCCATGCTATCAGCAAGAGGAAAGTTTTCCTTGTTTTGAACAATAAAAATTGTGTTTAACTTAAGCTAGTTTGTTATCTGTCTTACTGGAACACTTTGTTTATTAACAGGATTCCACCCCCCTCCCCTAATAGTACTAGTTGCTTCTCTTTGTTTTCATCTTTGTACCCAGAGACTCATTTTAGTCAAGATCTCAATGTGTACCAAAGAATGCTAATTTCTGACTTCTTTGCCAAAAAAATTCTTGCCAAGTGGAGATCAGTTTTGAAAAACCAAAGAGAAATGTACACATCTTAAAGGTTTAATTGTATTATTTCCCTCTTTATACTTTGATTACTTTGAGAGCTGGGACCTTCACAATATACTCATTGTTCAGCTGGAAACCCCGTGAAGTGGTAACCTGAACTCCTTATCCTGAGGCCACTCGAAGGCATCTCCATCCAATGGTGTCTGTGGACCCCAGCAGAGAGGTGGAGAAAGAGTAATTAAGTCCCTTGAAATTGCTTTCAGTGCACTGAAAACTGGTTGGGCCATTTCAGGCCGTTGCAGTGTGGCAGAATGCCCTCTGCTTACGTCAAGCAGTGTTTATAAATTAGAAATTACCAGCCATTTGGTGCCTTGCTGATCATTCAGAGTCCTGGAAGACTGTGCCTATGTGCCTGGGGCAGGGTTGTTACTGGACCAAACAAAGCGTAGCACTTGGTTAATCAGTCATGATTTCTCTATCTGGTGGTGTGACTGGAAATGACTTGAAAGTATCAGTCTCTTCAATTGCAGTGTTATGTGGCTAATTATTCCAACTAAAAGCAACTATGAAAAGAGTTCTTTGAAAGTTCTGTTGCCAAGCATAGAAACTGACCATAAAAGTCAGAGACAAAGACAGTCCCATATGATTGTCTCCAGATATATTTTACTCATCTGGTCAAAAACGGTTTGTTGAGTACTTACTATGTGTCCAACATGAAGCACGATTGAACAAACACCCTCCCCTACACACCATTTTTTTTTTTTATTGAGTCATTACTAAGTACTTGAAACTATTTTAAGCCTTTTATGTGTATTAACAGATTTAATCTTTACAACAACCCTGGGAGGAAGATATGCCTAATGATCCTATTTTACAATTGAAAAAAACAGGCTCAGAGAGTTAAGCAAGTTTCCTGGGGTGGGGCCCACACCTAGCAAATCCTGGAGCTGTGACAGGAATGCAGCAGAGAGCTCTGGAGACCAGTCTTATCTTTTGTTTTTTTAGATGTCTTGACTGCATGCCCACTGGTGGTGAAACTGGGAGCTAGTGACAAGGATGGCCTCTGGATTCACTTGGGTATCTGAGAAGCTCCTGTGACCAAGTCCAGATGATCCCTATAGGCCTGCCTTTTCCTCTCCAGGAAACTAGAGCAACTGGAAACCAGTAGCTGACCATCCTCAGCCCAGGCCAGTATCCCCTGAGTCTGATCCGTGCCTGCAGCCTAGGCTGAGCATGGATGGATGTCCCTGAATTCAGGCCACCTACCTCAGTTTCTCCCTCACACCTTGTCGTCTTGAAAACCAGTCCTGCCATGACTTTCCCATCCACTTTACAGCTCTGTAGCAGACTACAGCCACTGCTTTGGTGTCATCGGAGGCTGGGAAGAATAAGGTGAGAAGAAGAGAAAATATTTTGACCAAAGGGCAAATGGTCCGAAAGAAACAATGAAACAGACTTTAATTAAATGTGGCAGATTGAACACATACGCTTATCTCCCAAAAGCCCCTGAAGGACAAAATCCAAGAGAAGAGCAGGTATAAAAGCAGATGAGTCATGGGCAAGTGATAACTCAAAGAGATTTGACCTTTCTGGAAATTTACACCCCTGATGGAGAGAAACCAAGAGCAACAACAGAACCCTAAAGACTCAGGGACCAGAAGAAACCGGCAGCTCAGAAAGAGGAGGTGGGAAGGCGGCTAAGCCCAGATGAATCGATTGAAAACTTGTAGGGAATAGTTGTATCCCCTGATTGCCTTTTCTCATTTACACAGCTGATCAGCTGTCCCTCCTGACTGCAGAAGAAATGAGGTCATCATCAAGAGTCCCATCAAAGTGAGGCTCTGGACTGGTGGACCCCAGACACACTGACCACAGAAGGGAGGCCAACACTGAAAATGAAGGCATTAAGTGATCATCTGCATTCTAAATGGTGATGTTCCTGGGCCACACTTTCTGCTCCTTTCTCCCGGAGGTCCCAGATTGAAGCTGCCAGACTTATATCCTACTTGGCAGGAGAATGGAGGACTAGTTTTAGCAGAATTTACTAGTCTGAGAGAAGACACTTGCAATCCATAAACCTGGATTTCTCTAGAAACTGAGAAAATAGAAAACGGAGGGTAGGAAATAATAAAAGAAAATGTCATAGAACTCCTTACATGACTAAAATAGTACCTGCATATAGTGAGCACTTAAATGTCTGGAATACAAATCCTAAAGAATTCATGTACATACAATGTAATGAATGAAAAGGACCCTTATCAGGAAAACCTGAGACAAAGGGAGCTATTTTAAAAGCTTGAAGAGAAGTATCAGCATCAAAATGGTCTTGGACTTCCCAATAGCCACCCTGGAAGCTAGAAGTTAATGAGCAAAATTTTCACAATTTTAAGGGAAGATGATTTAAAACATAGAATTCTACACCCAACCAAATTATCAATCAAGTATGAGATAGAGTAAAGACATGTTCAGACACACAACAAAATTTAAAAATAATTATCTATTCTCCCCCTCCACACACACCTCCCCACCCCATAGAGCCCAGAAACAATCACTTTCTTGGGTATATGTGCTCCAAATCAAGGGCACAAATCAAGGAAGACAAATTATTCTCAAGAAATGGGATCCAATGAGAGAGAAGAGCTAAGGGAATCCCTGAGATGAAGTTAAAGGAAAGTCCCAGGAAAATAACTCTGCTGAGAATAACAGAGTGATCAATACAGATCAGAATGGGAAAACGGAGGCTTCTAGGAGGGGTTTCACCAAGAAAACCATAAAACAGTATGCCCAGTTGCTTTCATAAGAGTTTAGAGCTCAACTGGACAGAATAAGGTACATTAATGACAGATTCAAGCAAGTAAATGGGACAATTGTTAAATCCAGGAAAAACTAAAAGTTACACAAGTAAGGATGTGTAACTATATATACAGTATATATACTGGTATATAACCACAAGTCTTAAAGTGAACAAAAATTTAACTTAAACATGATGATGCAAACATCCAATGTTGATTTTAAAAAGTATGCTGTAACTGTCATGGAAAGATGGGGGAAATGGAAGTACTTAGGCTGGCATTGACATAAGACTACTAAATCCTAATGCTTTTTTAGAAGGAAGTAAACAGAAAATTCATAAAATTGAAAAAAAAATTCTAGAAATAGTTTTAGTTAAAAGAATATCACTTGACTTTTTAAACTAAGTACACGTATTAGATGGAAATAAAAGGTTAGAAATAAAGAGCAAGGGGAGAAGGCAGAAAGAGAGAAAATGAGGGAGGAAAGTGAAGGATGACAGAGGAAGGGAGGGAAGAAGAAGGAAGAGGAAAGATGGGAAGAACATAGCTTCTCATTAGAAAGTTCCCAATGAACTGGTACTGAGTGCTCTGGGCTTTTTCAAAGTAGAAAGGGATGAGTACACCAGGGATATCAGGGCAGGTGTGATTTAGACAAGTGGTGAGGACGGTGGAGAGAGGGATTATGTAGCTGGGAGGCACAGTATGAGACAGTTGTTGAAGCAAGTTTACATACAGTGCGTTCGTTCAAGGCTTCTAGTAGCCTATTGAAGAATGCCTTGAAACGAAATGAAAAGATATCTGCCAAGATTAGGTAATTGTTTAAGGTGAGTGATGGTACACAGGAGTACTATCTTTATGATGTTGAAAATTTCCTAGTTTAAAAAGAATAGTAAATGGTACTGTCTTGAAGGAGATGCAGTCCCACCCATGGATGAAAGTATTGTGAAAGGATGGTGATCATCTGCAGATGTGAAGGGTGCCTCTTCTTCCCAATGGACACAGTCCCTGCCAGGGCACATGGATTAGTGAGAAGAATGTGAGTAGAATGTCAGTCCCTTCATGCCTTCTTGGCTGAGTGATTTCAAATTCCCCCTCCCGGTCTCTGATCCACATTCCTCAGTCTGATCTGGGAGGGATCAGAAACCATGGCTTAATGAGTAAGCTGAAGTGGGGGAGGTATCTGCCCACCCCTTCCCTGCTACAGGTGTCCAGGCACAATACAGCATTGAGCTGTGAGAGGGAATAAGCCGTAACTAGGCTTGAATCTAGAACTTTGGGTCTGACCCTGCACTAGACATTTGAGTTGATAAAATGAGATTATATTTGTAACTAAAAGTGATTGGATGAGTTTTTGTTATGGAATTCTCAAGATATCATCCAAGTGGCAAGCAAAAACAAGTTTTCAGGCCAGGCCTAAGAGGACAGTGGACAAGAAATCAAAGTTGTTTTCTGTGTCCAGATGGTGCATTAAAATCGTTATGAAACAATCTTATTATGTTAATGGAGTTTTATCTATTACCATCAGTTAGAAGAATGGGATAGCCATATATTACTGTAATTGTTGGGTATGATGCCTTAATACTTAAATATTGTCCAGCAAAACAGTACCATGACTTTACATACCTAAAGAACAATTCAGAAGATGTTATAAAAATTTAACATGATAAACGGAGAAAGTCAAATAACTCTTCAGTGGTGTCATATTACTTTAACAAAATTAATTTTGAGTTTCCTCAATGCAGTTTCACTTAAATCAAAAAAGTAGTTTGATTTTTACGTCAGGATGTTTTGAATTCATGCATACATACATTTCTTAAAATATCAGTAAATATCATAATGTCAATAAATATCAAAAGGATCTCAGAAGTGCAATGAGTTTTGGAGTTTCCGCCATCTTTTGATAAGTGTGCATGGGCCCCTGTATGGTTTTGGTTTTTTAAAAACATTTTTACTGGGCTTCCCTGGTGGCGCAGTGGTTGAGAATCTGCCTGCCAATGCAGGGGACACAGGTTCGAGCCCTGGTCTGGGAAGATCCCACATGCCGCGAAGCAACTGGGCCCGTGAGCCACAATTACTGAGCCTGCGCGTCTGGAGCCTGTGCTCCGCAACAAGAGAGGCCGCGATGGTGTGAGGCCCGTGCACCGCGATGAAGAGT
The DNA here is from genome assembly GCF_028023285.1 of Balaenoptera ricei. Classification (NCBI taxonomy): domain Eukaryota; kingdom Metazoa; phylum Chordata; class Mammalia; order Artiodactyla; family Balaenopteridae; genus Balaenoptera; species Balaenoptera ricei. The sequence continues at coordinate 133,390,753 of NC_082642.1, forward strand.
GACCCCCGCTTGCCACAACTAGAGAAAGCCCTTGCACAGAAATGAAGACCCAACACAGCCATAAATAAATTAATTAATTTAAAAAAAAAACAAAAAACATTTTTACTGAGATGTAATTCACATATCATAAAATTCACCAAATTAAATGGTTTTAAAATATTCAGAGAGTTGAGTAACCATCACCACAATCTAAGTTTAGAATACTTTCATCACCCCCCTAAAATCCTTTGCCAGTTAGGAGTCATTCTCCAGCAGTTGTCCATCCTCAGCCCAGGCCGATTATACCTGAGTGTGATCCATCCCACAGCCTAGGCGCTCCGATCTATATTCTGGCACTATAGAGTTGCATATTCTGGACTTTCACATAAATAGAATTGTAATAGGGAAGAATAAACCTGATTCCATATTGGATCTGCTTCTTTTACTTTAACCTTTGTATTCTATTCCTTTTGCTACAAGTTAGTCACTAAAGGGATGTTGCCTACAGCTTAAAGTACACATAATGGCCCATCTCTGGGGACCCTGCTTTCCATGCTTGAGCGTTAAGCTAAAATACCTTTGTTGGGACTTCCCTGGTGGCGCAGTGGTTGAGAGTCCGCCTGCCAATGGAGGGGACAAGTGTTCGAGCCCTGGTCCGGGAAGATCCCACATGCTGCGGAGCAACTAAGCCCGTGTGCCACAACTACTGAGCCTGCGTTCTAGATCCCATGCTCTAGAGCCCGCGAGCCACAACTACTGAGTCCGCGTGCCACAACTACTGAAGCCCACGCACCTAGAGTCCGTGATCCACAACAAGAGAAGCCACTGCAATGAGAAACCCATGCACTGCAACGAAGACTAGCCCCTGCTCCACGCAACTAAAGAAAGCCCATGTGCAGCAACGAAGATCCAATGCAGCCATAAAAAAAAAAAATAAATAATAATAATAATAATATAAAATACCTTTGTTTAAGCTCACAGGAAACATCCTGACCAGGCCCACCTGTGAAAGGCTGCAGGAAAGAAGACATTAACACATCCCCTCTGGAGTCTGGCCAGAACCAGGAAATATTTGCAACAACTTATCACCTTTTTTTGATTTACCTCCTCACCTCTCCCTCTTTGTTCTGTAAAAGAAAACAGCATCCAAACCTGAGCAAGATGGTTCTTTGGGACACCAGTCCACCATCTTCTTGGTCTGCTGGTTTCTGAATAAAGTCACTATTCCTTGTCCCAACAACTCATCTCTCAATTTATTGACCTGTCCTGCTTGGACTCAGTAACAGAATCACACAATATGTGATCTTTGGTGATTGCCTTCTTTCACTTAGTATGATGTTTTCAAGGTTTATCCCTGTTGTAGCATGTATTAGTAATTTATTCCTTTTTATTGCTGAATAATATTCTGCTGTATGGATATACCATATTTTCATCAGTAGATGAATATTTGGGCAATTTCCTCTTTTTGGCTATTATTAATAATGCTGGTATGAACATTCATGTACATGTTTCTGTGGGGATATACGTTTTCATTTCTCTTGGATATATACCTAGAAATGAAATTGCTGGGTCATAGTAAAGTTAAACATGGTATCTCTATGTTTAACTTTTTGAAGAACTTCTAAATTATTTCCATAGTGGCTGTGTGATTTTACTTTTCCACCAGCAATGTATGAGGGTTCCAATTTTCTTCTTTCTTCTTTTGTTTTCCTTCTTTCCTCCTTCCCTTCCTCCTCCCTCCCTTCCTTCCTCCCTTCCTCCCTCTCTCTGTCCCTCCATCCTTGTCTCCCTCCCTCCCTCCCTTCATTCCTTTCATCTTCTTTCTTTTTTGTTTTTTTTTTGATTGTAGCCATCCTAGTGGATGTGGAGTGGTGTCATTGTGGTTTTCATTTGCGTTTCCCTAATGGGTAATGATGTTGAGCATTTTTCATGTGCTTCTTGGCAATTTGCACAGCTTCTTTGCATGGCTATTCAAATCCTTTTTAAATAGGATTTTAAAAACATATTTTTAAACTGAATTATTTGTCCTCTTATTGATTTGTGAGAGCTCTTTATGATCTCGGGTGGCCTCAGCCTTTAGTGGCTTGAAGCAGGATTTCGGTTCCCGACCAGAGATTGAAGTCAGGCCACGGCAATGAGAGCGCTGAATCCTAACTACTAGACCAGCGGCCAGTGACAAGGCCCTGGCCCTTCATCTTTGTAGAAATGAATTCTCACAAAGACGGAAAGTAGTGAAACAAGTAAAGTGTTTATTAGGAGGAAAAATAGTACATGTGAATAGGCACACGTGGATAGGCTCAGAGGCAGAGTTGTGCCCTTGTGTTAGTTTGAATCACTTATATGAGGCATTTCTTCCAGGTTTCCTTTGGCCAATCATCTTGCTTTGCCTGGTTCTGAGTCCGTATTTGGTGTATCTCAGGGTCCTCCCATGTGTGCATGCGCATCCCTTAGCCAAGGTGGATTCTGGTGAAGATGCCTATGGGTAGGTTGACATCACCTACTGTGTGCCCCCCCCCCTCCCTTTTTGACCTCCAAGGACTCTTTCTGCGCATGTGTAGCCAGGAAAGAATCCTTGACTTCGAGAATGAAGAATATGTGGTCTTTTATGTCTTATCTGGGCAGGGCTCAGCTTCTCCTCCCTCCTGCTATTTTGGAGTATCTGTCCATAGGGGACAAACTCCAACTGTTCAGCCTGGGGCCCATCTATCTCCTGCCTCATTTATATACTCTAAATACCAGTCCTTTATCAGATACATGATTTATAAATATTTTATCCATCCCATTCTATGGGTTGTCTTTTCACTTTCTTTATGGTAACATTTGTGGCACAAAAGTTTTTCATTTTGATGCAGTCCAACGTATCTGCTTTTTCCTTTCTTGTTTTCCTATGTGTTTTTTAATCAACAATCACTTAATTTTCGTCTGATTAAAGGTGCCCTCAAAAGAAAGATAGCTTGTAAAATTTCTTAAAAAAAGAAGAAAATGAAATTAACCTCAAAAAAAAAAAAAAAAAGAAAGAAAAAGAAAGGCACTTTGGGATAACTGGCAGAAATTGCCCTAGAATATGTCAGGAAACCTCTATTCTGGTTTCTTCTGCACTCTGACTTATTGATGGCCTTGGTTGGTTGAATGATTACCCTCTCAGAGGATGCGTTCCTCTGTCTTTAAAGTGGAGAAAATAATAATATATGGACATACTATATAGGAATCAACAAATGTTTACTGACTTATCTAGTGTGTGTGAAGTTCTCTGTTAATGCTGGTCTTAGAAGTACCAGGGTATGCTGGAGAGGTTCAATGCTGAGCATAGACTACCAGGGATGATATATCTAGTGTGATAAAATTATAAAGAAAATGTTACTCAAGCTTGGTCATTTCATTTAAGACATATTTCCTCCACTCTTCTTGTTTGGCTAACACTACACATTCTTCACATTTCAGATGAGACCTCATTGCTCTAGGAAGTCTTCTCCTCCAGGGAGTTATTCTCCCCTGTGTTCTCATAGCACCCAGATGTCACCTGCCATTTTGTTCTTACAATAACACTATCATAGTGGTATTATCATCCAGTTTTAAAGATGAGGAAACTGGTAATAGCTATAGTTATGAATTGAACAACTACTATGTATCAGGGTGTATACTATGTGCCCTACATGAATTCTATCACCACCTCACAACGTCATTATGAAATACTAGCATTACTCACAATCTTAACAGATGAGGAAGGTGAGACTCTGAAATGGCAAGCAATTTCCCCAAATTTATACAAGCAATGAGTCTTGGAGCCAATATTTGAATGCGAGTCTGACTCCAAAGCCATGGACTTTAATGTTCTTTACTATATTGCTAACAGGTTTATAAGCAGGTCATGGTTTTTAAAAGGAGATGATAACCCCTTACACTGTACCTGCTTTATATTGCTTCATCCACAAAGGATCTCCATGTGATTGTTCAAGTTAATAAATTATGTTTCACGCATAATCGATGTAACTGTTAAAGCTTTTCAGGAGACTCACTGGGAAATTATAATGAGAGTGAGATGAAGGCTGCCTTTTGGTTTAAGTATATTCTTGATGAGTGCCCCATAGTAAAGTGCTTCATCGTGCAACTCTTACCAACTTTCCTCAGAAGATTCATGTCTGAGAATTAGATATACAAAAGTTGCATGGTGGCACAGAACATCTTTAAGAATACGATGACTTTTATCATAGATAAGAGGCAAATGTCGAAAAGTAGACATGGGTCTCTGGAACTGGAATTAAAAGGTAATAGAAGATTTTATATTAACTCTATTTATATTTGAAAATATAATGCATAAAACATAATGCATACTAACATAAAACATATTAAAGAATAGGAAGTTGACTGTATTGAGGTCATAGCAATAAAGCACGCTATCTTTATGAATCTACCCACTCAAAATGAGACTATGAATGTCACGTTACTTCAGTCGGTAAGTACTTTTCTGGTATATCATAATGATGAAAAAGTTATGACCATTTAATTATTAATTTCTCACAAGAAGCATCAGAAAACTGCCTCTCAGGGAACATGAACTTGGTCTAGATTATCGGCAAGCAGTAAGAAAAGTCAATACGTTTCGTGTGCCTAAAAGTCCTGATGCATAGAACATGTGATCTAAAATAAAGGTCACAATGACTCTGCAAGGCAAGTCTGGTTACCCTTCTTCTACAGATTGAGTAACTGAGGCTAAGAGAGAAAGTTTAAATGGCTGCAGGTTCAGAGCTAGTGAGGTGGCAAAGTGAGATTCAAGTTTAAATCATGCCCCATCACCCATGCTTTTTCTACTAGACTATTTCCAGTCTCAGAATTCCTGGCCTCCAGCCCTTCACTTAAGACACTGGTTCAAGCCACCTTTAGATGAGAAGATAATGAATGCTTCCTAGGAGATTTTAGTCCTCTTCAGTAAGAATCAATTTATCAAAAACTGGAGCAAGCTCAAAAGCTCCATTTTTGGATGATACTAGTGTAATCACCAAGAGTGGCTCCTCCTTACATAGTGATAATTGCCAAAGTAGTAAAGGCCTCTTGTTCTGATTGCCACTGTTTCTTTGGAATACTATTCTACCCTGCATTCATTAAGAAGTCATGTGACATCTCTTCTGACCTCTGACACCAAGCTCTGACCTTTTCGTGGACTCTTCGGGGAACACCCACTGACACTGAGCATTTTCTTCTGCACTGTTCCATGTTCTCTGGCTCTTCAACAAGAAAAGATAGTGTGATGTCCTCTGTAAAACCTAAGAAATCAAACTGTCATGTTATTCACTTTGCCCTAAAATAATGTACATGTTTTTAGTGTGACAGAAGTGTGTCTGGTGACAAGAAGGCAAACATAGCCTGCAAAGTTTCCTGTAAGAATCTGGAGGAAAACTGAAATCTGGGAGCAATCTAGAAGCCAAGTTTGTGGCCATAAATGTAGTATGCCACTTGATGGGAACTGAGCACCTTCCCTGAGAGAGTCCTAAACAGAAACTTGGGGTGACAGGAGACCAGCCAGAGACTATTCTGAGGTTGACGTTTCCTGAAGCCCTTCCAGATGAATCCCAGCCATTAAAACATCATGGTCTCTTGGGACCTACATATTTAGATAGTTTCGTCAGAAAACACTGATATATGCCTGTATTCATGCTTTATCTGTTTCTTGCTGTGGTCCTTTTAATCTGCGTTTCCTCATACCTCAGCAACAAATGAGGTTTTTGAAAATAGATTACCCAGTGCCTTGTCTTTCTCTACAGCACCTCCCCTCCTCAAGACCCCCCTCCCCGAGCACAGTCCGGACCCCCATTATTGGTAAGTGGAGAGAAGCTGATCTGTGATGATAGAGGCCAACTAAAGCCTTAGGTATCCTGGAAGGGAGCTCTGAAGAGGGGATTACCTGTTTCTGTCCCCGTTGTGGCCCGAGTGGCTGGGTCTTTATACTTCCACACCTTTGTTCATCACTGGACACAGGTAACCTGGGGAGGACGGGACCTTGGGTGCAGGGACCACACTCTGCAGCTGAGGTTGACCCTGACAGGGCTGCCAGCAGGAGGCTCTGTGCTGACCACGTGCCCAGCAGCTGGGCAGCATGTCCTTCCCTGAAAGAGAATCAGGCTGGCACATCTGGGTGACTACCACCCTCCTCACACCATCCCACAAAATGTACTCCTCCTTACCACACACAAACAGATGCCTACTGAAATTTCACCTTCCAGGCATTCATTTTAATGCAAATGTTTCTGAAATGTAACCCTTAAGTTGGTACAACCTATTGATTTCTTAGTGAAACAGCTTCCCGCTCTTCCCCAAAGAAGCTTTAGGAAGGATCAAGTATGCATGAGACACAGGAGCCAAAGAGCACGGTGGAGTGGCGGATGGGAGGGCATAAACCAGTGGCATTATTGGTGTCAAGCCATCTCCTCATTTTACAGATGAGGAGACCAAGGCCCCAGGAAGGGAGACGACTCAGACAAGGCCTTCCAGCTGGTGGGACCAGAACTCAGCTCCTGCTCCGAGCTCTCCCTCTGACCTTCTCTCACCCAAACATATTGAGAGCAGTTAGGGACTCTGCCAGCAGAGACAGAGTATGTCTCTTTAATGTACAAAATGGTACCTGCAGCCGGAAATAATCATTCCTTTGGCTTCACTCGTAAACAGAATAGAGCCGTGTGGTCAGGAGAGTGAACTCATTGCTATGCGTGCATAGCCTATGAGGAATAATGGTTTACTAATGTGGGAAACACACAAAACAAGCATTCTCCAATCTCCCTAAATCTTATTTCTTCATTGCTCAGGTGGGGATAATGAATCCTGCTTGCTTATTTCCCAGTGTGGCTGTGAAATTTTAAGAAGAGGCAGTGGAGTGTACAGTATATTCTTATTTAACAAGAGTCAGGCACTTATTTTAGAAGTTCCTTTAGACCTGGTAATAATTAAAATATTAAAGAACCAAAACTACCTGGGTTTCAATCAATCTGAATGAAATCCAGCTGTAAATTCTGATCTAGCTGTCCCATCAGCATCTACTGGGTGAAAACCAGACTTACCTTTAAGGTTAAGATCACTTCCCAAATCCCCCCCCACATTTACCTTCATTGATATGATACTTGCTGGAATGTGTTTGTCTTATTGAAGTCCACTGGGCTTAGAAATTACTTTGGACTATTGTGCAGGAATACTTTGTGTTTGCCTATTGGATTTATTTTATTAAGGACAATTCCTATTTATTGGGCTTTTAATAAACGATGTTCCTCCCAGGGTTGTCAATTCCATTTTCTACTGAGCGTCTGATATACTTCAGATACTTACAGGTTTAAAATTATTTTTAGCACATAAACACTTAGAACAAAAAAATGCTCTAATAAAGATAACAATGACAACAAAAGCAACAGTGGCAATAAAACAGCAGGTTAAATGTAAAGCAGGTGGCAAAGAAAACTGGCACTGAAATAGCACATGGCCCAGGAATCTCAAGAGAAGCCCAGACTATTGGCATTAGATGTTGATCCTTCAGTAATTACGGAGCTCAGTGACCTGAGAAAGAATCGGCAGTGAGCAAGCTTACCTCAGTCATGATTCCCACCCCTGTGCTCATGCCAGCGGGGGGCCCTGGGCTGGTTTAATTTCTAGCAAGAATCTCATACCAGTGCAAACATTTACATAATACAGGCTATTTATGTTGGCTCCAAAGAGATGCAATCATCTTTCAGAGTTCACATGACATCAAAAACACGTTTAAACTTGGGCTATCAGCCTGCTCAAATTACCCCATAGTAATGCATTTGCGGTGATTCAGTATTTTTTCTTTTTTTGGAACAGTGATTCCCCACTTCTAACATCTCATTCATTCTTCTACATTTATTGAATAGGAAGTAGGGTGGGGAGGAGGAAGAACTCAAAGACCAGGTCTTCCTTTATGCATCCCTTGATCACACCTCTACGGCGTCAAGGGCTGACCTGCCAGGAATTATCATCATGCTGTCCTTCCTGAAAAAAAAAGTGATGCTAATGACTTGAGAGTAGGACCTACGCAGTGACTTGCTTTCTCAGGGATGCTGAGTTCTGCTACTCTCTCCTGACCTCTCAATGAGAGCAATGAAAGAAGTTAAGAGGCCAGAGTGCAGCTACAGAGAGAAAGTGCATTGCATTGCTCTGGCCTCATTAACCCTGTGCTCAAACCAAGTGAGTCAAACCCTTTTAGAGAAACAATTCCCTTTTCAGCTCTCAGGTAAAGTGGATCTGTGAAAATTGCCTATGGACTTTGTGCCTAATTAGGTAAACAATAAGAACACAGAGCTAGTTCCTCACCCCTGAAAGATGAAAAGTCTCAAATTGAGGGGGGAGGGAGGAAGTCTAAGTTTTTAAAAGTAATTTCCAAACTTCTGAAATTTATAAAAATTGAGTGAATGTGATGTTGAATATGTAGATAAAATTGCTGTAACGGTCAGTAAAATCTTTCAACTCTAAAAATTGTATGATTCTAAAACAGAGTCTATGCAAAGATATATTTTCTTTCTGAAACCTGTAGTCCTTTCCCTTATGGAGAAAAGAAGTGTTCTTCCTTTTTGGACACAGGCATTCATCTTTCATTCATTCATTCCCCAGACATTTATGGAGCAGGACATTGCTGGTACGTGAAAATAAGTAAACTGTAGCTGTTTTCTGTCCTCAAGGGACTTACCGTGCAGGCAAGAATGGATCGTTAATTAACCCATCAATATGACTTATGGAAAGTTTAACAAATGGACATACATTCTCTAGTTTATCGTCACACCAAGATGAGATGTCACAAAGAACTATGAAGGATCAGTCTCAATCTTCATCTCCAGCACAGACTGAACACATTTCTTTTCAGAATGATGACATATTTCTACGATGCATGTGTTTTTATGAATGTAGCTTATCGCTACATAAGGTTCCTTGACATCTATAAATGTTCCAGCACCACAATAAAAAGTATAATTTTCTTTTTTGGCAGGGTCTATACTATAATCAGTAGAGCATAGAATGGCTTATCATTTAGAAAATATGTAAGTCAAGCTTATGGGGGTTTAAAACAAAATGTCTTGGTCATTTTCAAGTAATATAAGTGTTAAAGTACATGCTGAATTAATTCCAGGAGGGCTTTTTGTTGTGGTGGTGGTGGGTTTCTTTGGTAAGTGTATAACTTAAATGATTCTTAATTTTAAAATGTAGTTTTGGCCAAGACATTTAATGTTGAAAAGTGGCTATTCAGCATGCAAGAGACCATAAGTATATTTCATAACAATTTTTATTATAAAGCAGCATGCATTTTAAAACTTGTTATTTACACAAAAGGCCCTAATGGATATAATACCTTGTCAGATCAATAATCAATGTTCTTAAAAGTCACTTAATTCAAATTTATGTAATCTGCATTATGGAAAGATCTTATATACATATTTACATCATAACTCCTAGTGGTTTTTTCATAGCTATTTCTGTCCCTAATGTCATCTTATGTACCATGATGAAGGAAATATTTTTTAAGACCAACACTACTAGAATATCAAAAGACGTTATTGCATAAACAAGTACACTGGAAGTCACCTAAGACTGTGATAATGTCACTAAAATTACAATATTCAGTTGAGTCGCCTTTCTTGTAATTTTCCTAGTTATGACCTCTAATGGATTAACCATGGTGTGATGAGAACAAGAAGATTCAAAGAAAATTGTAAAAGAGTTCACAACAAAATATTTCTAGTATCTTAGGTGTCTGTCAAAACAATGTATATGGCCTTTGCTAGTCATTATACAGATAAGAGGAAATAAAAGACACCATGGCAACCTGAAATTTTCCTAGAATCTGTGGACACATGAGTCAGCTGTGTGCTTTTCAGTATTTACAGAGTCAACTATCACCTATCAGTCTTATAAAACTGGTACCAGTTCAATATGGCACACATATCAAGAGCTTTTGGGGAAAACAAAGAACTCATTAGATCTGTCCCCAAATCTCCAATTTATATTCCTCTTCAGATTATGTGTTGTCTTTTGGATTTTGAAAGAAGCAAATATCAAAACCTACTTCTTTTCTTGGTTCATCTTTGAGATGTGTTTTTACGTCTCCATGTTGTTCACCTAATTATTGCTCTTTTTCCTAAAATAAGCCCAAGGGCAATTTGATACAGTCAGCATCTTTGAGTTTCCCATAACCATATATATATATTGATATTTGTCCCAAAGTGTAATAAATTCATGCCCTCCTCTGCCCACCCCCAACCTATCCACAGGTAACCCCTGAGAAGCAACTCTAAACCTTAAGAAATCTCTGGTTTTGGGTTACAGTCTCTTTAAGGATTATATAAAACTTGGAATTCATTTTTTCTTTTTTTCTGTTCTTCAAAAATAAACTCCAGTGAATGATATCACACACAAAAAAAGAACAAAATGTAAACAATTTTGATATTTAATAACTTTCTTTTGACTTAACTTGACTGTACCCTAAATCCAAACTTTGTAAGTGATGGCCTTCTTAGAAATGTTATATTATCAGTTCCTTCTCCTTCTCGTTTGCTTCCTCCTTTTCATTCCTTCAAGAGCCCTGTAAATCATATGATTAACTTTCAAACCAAGACTGGTTGATGTGAGTGAAAGAAATCTAATTGGAACACAATCACCCCCCAAATGCTCTTAGCATTTTTTGTGCATCTAAATGTGATCTGAATTTCAGATATGGTTTTCTATTTGACATTTATTTTCCTCCAGCATATATGTTCTACATCTTTACCTAAATTGGGTTGTTATCTTTTTCTGCTCTTTTGAACTTAACACTATAAATTAACTATTATCCTGCCGAAATAAATTCCTTTGCAGATTTTATGTATATAGAGGGTATTTCAATTTCATTCAAGAATAAATGTTGCTATTATGACCCATAGAATAATTTATTGATCGTTGAGAGTAAAAACTACCAGTACACTATTAAAAAGAATTTATTGTTAATTTCAGAAATAATATTTTCAAGTACTTTCTTCACTTAAGGGAATATATGATCACTCTAAGAAATAAGTTGTATTTGAAATAATAAAAAGCTCATATTCAAAATACATTATTATTAATTTTAAGATAAAAGTAAAGAGATCCATTAGCAAAATACAGTGAATTTTGCTAGTTCCTGGGACTGCTGTTTGACTAGACATGGTTTAGAAATTCAATCCATTTGTTTCTCTCCAGCTTCCATTACAAACTCACTTCTCCCTTGGGCTTCCCTGGTGGCGCAGTGGTTGAGAATCTGCCTGCCAATGCAGGGGACACGGGTTCGAGCCCTGGTCTGGGAGGATCCCACATGCCGCGGAGCAACTGGGCCCGTGAGCCACAATTACTGAGCCTGCGCGTCTGGAGCCTGTGCTCCGCAACAAGAGAGGCCGCGACAGTGAGAGGCCCGCGCACCGCGATGAAGAGTGGCCCCTGCTCGCCGCAACTAGAGAAAGCCCTCGCACAGAAACGAAGACCCAACACAGCCATAAATTTAAAAAAATAAAAAAAAAAAAATCACTTCCCCCAGGACAAAGTTAAGTAATCATTTATCTTGGAATTAATGGGTCCAAAATAAAGGAATCATTAAGTATTTTTATACTTAAAATAAATCCTTACTACAAGGGAGAAAAGAAGTATATACTTTCAAATCAATAATAATACAGAAATATCTATTGTATCTAGGCTGCTTCTTAAGAAATAGCAGGGAATTTCAGTGAAATTAGCAAGAATTACAATATATCTCAACTGCAAGATGAAAAAGAGACAAAGTGATAATTGCATAAAGCACTATAGGAAAAATGGTTTTATCATGTATAATCAGACAACCCATAGGATATTAGTTTTTTGTTTTTGTTTTTAACTGTATAAAACTAAAAATGTGTTACTTCATTTTGCTGTTGTAGAGTCTCCATTTCCCCATTTGGAGTGTTGACTTTTGGAATTTATACTAGTTCCAATAGTACAGAAATCATGGCCAAATTTGAGAGCTTAGGTACCAAAAGACCCCGACATTAACCTGGTTAGGGTTAGCCAGGCAAGAGTAATTCTTCTATTACTTGTGTGCACATTTCTGGTGCTTAAGAAAACAGATGCTGAAAAACTGCACTTGACCAAGGAGGTAGATTTATGGCTCCTTAGGAATCTACTACATGGGAGCATGGGGCCTTTGTGGTTAAAGACATCTAAATAACAATAAGGCAGTATCACAAAGCAGGAAACAGACCTTGGCTCTCTTCAGTTTTGGGTTATTGGGGTTTGGAGAGAGAAACTTATGTCTCCTGCCAGACACAATTTTTAAATATTTATAACTTGGTCACCCGTTATCACTTTAAACCATTTTGTCCATGAAGGGTGACACTTGTACGGCAAGTCATATTTCATTATTAGGTGAAAACTTTTTTTGAACAAGTGAAAACATTTGTCTTTAATGGTGATTAAATGCCTGACAAGTTAGAATCTTTACAGAGAACAAAATGAGCTAAGTGCAAAAACAGGTTTCCAAAAATAAATAACAAATGAATAAAGGAGATTAATGCATCAAGTATTTCCAAATCAGGGAACCCAAAACATCTTTAAAGTAAATTTAATCATTTCTTTATAAAACCCTACAAAATAACAGAATAAAGATATCCTTATAACGTAATGTATATAATTATCAACATATCGGGCACTTCTTTGCTTTTGTTTGTTTGTTTGTTTTCTGTAGTAGCTTCCTTTCACTGAGTATTTTTATCCTGGCAACAGTTCTACTCTGCATACACTCTGTTTATTAATCAGTGCTTCGGTTCAACACAGGACCTATGAAATGTTTTTAACTTGCTCCTTTATTGTGTTAAATCTATTTGAATAGAAACAAAGTAGCAGTTAAACCTCTAGGAGATGATCATATTTGCACAGTGCAAATCACAAGATACATTCTCAAAGTAATTTTCGTGGCTTTCTTCTAAATCTATGAAACATATCATTGGTTAAAAAAAGGTTAAAGATTGTTTAAGTTGGCAGTAGGACGCAGAAGAAATGAAAACAAAAATTTGCTAAGAAAATACTCAGGCTGAATATGGTCAGGGCTGAAACTCATGAGTAAACATGTAGCCATTCTGAAGGTACCCTACATTTCTTTCCCTTTCCATTTCTTGGTCACATTAATTCAGTGAGCTTAACCTCACACTTTAATTGCTGCCTCTCTAGTTGACTTCGCAGCCAGGAAACTCTAACCTAGGAGTTTAAACATGTGTTGTTGTTGTTTGAGAAGTAGGAGTTCTGGCTTTGGCATTAGGTCCAACTTTTACCCCACAGGAGATGATGGATCTAAATCTAATTCTTTGTAAAGCTTGCTTAGTTGATTGGTGGGTGACAAAGCAATATGTACTAATTAGGCAAAAGTCAGTGGCATGAGAAATGAATTTTACAGACAAACCAAAATTTTACCTGTGAATGAAATTTTCAAATTCTTTGAAGAGAGTTTAAAACAGGCAAAACACAATTGATTGAAGGGTTTTTTTACTTTTTATTTTTTGTAGAACTCCTGTAGAACTTTATTTCTTATAGCACTCAGAAATTTCAGTGTGCTCTACTGGTTTTTCTCTTCTACCAGGTTGCATCTTCCTTGAAGATCTTTACCATGTCTGATTTAGATTTTATCTCCATGCATCTAGAAGTCTCTATTTAAGGTAGCCATTCAAATATTTGTTAAATGCAGGGCCCCTATGGCACCCTTTTGCAAAGTAGGATCAAAAGAATGTTTCCTCTAGGAAGATGCCGGTCTGCATCAGGGTGGTTGATGGGCAAGTATGTTTAGTTTTGAAACAACCATGTTCCTTGAAGCATTTACCTCTCTTGTATTCTTTTTGAAATTAATTCCATTAATACAGGAAAGAGAGAGGACGGTTTTAAGGTAGGTCCTTTGGAAGAAAGTAATACTCTGTGTCAATGTTTCTTAAATTCAGGCTCAAACAATGGACTGAATCACAAGTGGAAAAAGTCTCATGCCATTCAAGGTCTTATTTTTTTAGTATACTCAAAAGTATAGTATAATATAGTATAATTATTTTTTTCTTCAAGTGTATGGAAATGAAATTAGGAGGGCATGATAGTTTGGGAGTGATGAGCTTTTCTTTATCTGAATGTGCATAGTCAGAGGGCCCTGTGTTTTTGCTGAAGACTATGTATTTGTTACTGTACTTATAATAACCCTCAAGTCACTCATTATCAACATCTCAACAGCTTGCCTTGGAAAGTTATGAAAGCTCAGAATTAATGGCCGTGCTAAATTTTGGCCAAGCAACCCAAACTCTCACCTGCAATTTTGTATGGTGCTGGATCTATTCTAGAGGTAATTATATGAGGTGAGACTTTGAGCAAAATACAAGCAGACACATGTTATATAAAAGGGATGATTATTACTTACTTTGTTATTTTTTAAAGTGGAAATATACTTTGTCTTGTTGAAAAGTGGGTATCAGATGTCATAAATTATTTAGTAGCATATTTGAGATAAAAAGTATTGTCAGTATATCTAAATTCTTACACATAAATGCCCTCAAGTCTGAAATTCCAAATCTAGCTTAAGCAATTTATGACCATTATTTCATCAATGCTCAAACTTATTTTCCTTCTCCACACTCAGTATCCATTGTTCACATTCATATACTAATAAATATACATATTTAAATTAGTATAACATTAAATCTATAAGAATAATCAAGAATTATTAAAATATATGATAAAATATACAAAATTTTATTTAGAAATGGAACTCTTTCAAAGATCCAACTAGAACTTTTCTATATAAAACATAAATGGCAAATTTTTCAGTTTATTTTGTCACGTTACCTTTCAATATGTTTTATTCATTTTCTAAATATAAAAGCTTTGGCATTATTATCTACAGAAATGTCATTAGGAAGAATAAGATAGAAACAAACAAGTAGCTTCACTCCCGGTACCAAATTTCTTACATTTCAGAAAGACCTAGTGTCCAAAGGCCAAAATCATCCCCAAATCAATGAACAGAAAATACTAAGGCTTAGTCGTATACAGTACAGTGGCTTGTCTGCAGGAAAGGGATCAGAAACAGCATAAAGAGAGATACTGGCCATCTTATCTTAGCTCAGTCCCTACTCACCCCCCTTCACCTAGGCCAGTACATGCCAAACAAGCACCAAAAACAACCAATAAATGAAAGGAAACTCAAAGGTCACTAGGGGTCATTATTTTCACATACCTTTGAATAATGAGAGCATCACATGTCAGCTAGAGGAGAACAAAATGTCACATTCTCCAGCTAAAGGTCGGCCTCGGTCAAAGGTCACAGAAGGGAGGCCAGGAAATAACCTAAGAGGTTAAGCCGGGTGCACAAAGAAAGGTCACCAAATGTCAATGAAAGCACGCAGCTGTTGTGAGATGAAAACAACTGAAGCACCCTTTTGTGCTGACATCGGCCAGAAAAAATGTCTCTGCTGACATTTTTTTTTAGCTGGCAGTTTTATAGGACATTGACATTAATTTACCCAACCCCGAATTAGCCTTTTAAAAGCAACAGTTTGGAAGTTAAGAGCAGCAGTTTCCAAAGAATCATAACCATGACATTTTTATTTCAAAAGATTAATACAGCAATGGACTTCTAACACCAAATTTAGATCGGAGCTCTTTCATGGTGACAATGTATTAGAACTGGGCCTGAGAACAGGTAGCAATCAGTAATCAGTATTTTCATATTTTTAAGAACTATTATTATTCTCTTAACTAAAAGGTACTCAGAAGACTCAGCCTGTTAAAGGACTGGAAGATATGAATGATTTCACATTTTACTGAGCTTGACAGTTAGAAGTTCTTGATCTAGTAATAAAAGCCATTCAAAGGAAAGAAAAAAGACTGACACACTTGCAACTCCATTTTAAAGGAATTTGTGCAAAACACTTGCAGGAAAAAATCCTTATCTATCTGAGTATCAATCCCTGTTTCAAAATAATGATTTCCATTTTAATTTCTGAAAGAAATTCAGAGAAAACAAGTACCTTGAATTATTCAGCTACTTAACTTATGGTTGATCCCTACTAGCTGCTTCAGTTTCCTGTGGATATGTGGGTCTATTTTATAAACACACACACACACCTGATACTGATCCAGCATTAGCAGCTGTTTCCAGACAACATTAGAACATTCCTTGTCTATAAACATCCTTTACTGATTCACAGGCACAAGACTATGTTTTAAATGCAAGATGTACTTTTCCATCCTCAGGGTTCCAAAAAGTGGCCCCAGTTTATGACTTGGGCAGCTCCACTTTTTTTTCCCAAATCTTTCTGAAACATTTGCGCCACCTTCTTAATCACCTTTGTTCCAATTCTACGTGTTCTTAAGAGGGAGAACATTGTGTATTTATAAAATAAAAATAATAAAGATAAAAGTTCCCATAGAAGGAAGACTGTAAAGACTATTTCAAAAGCAAGGGAAAACTCTGCCTTGATTCTATATTCCAGATGATTCTTTTCTTGTTTGTTCCTTTATAAACTCCCAGGGAGACTGCCAAACAATAATACTCACCCCAGGATTACTTCAGGACTCACCCAGAGGTAAAACTACCTTCCTACTTAATGGACCTTAGATGTATGAGGACTGTTAGGAGAACACCGTAAATCGTGGAGATGAGAAGGGAGGGGGTGGGGAGAGCTACCCAAACCCTCTGCACTTAGGAGAAAGAGTTATTTAACACATCAGGAAAGTGCATTTAATAAATGAAGTCAGGGACTTGAACATGTCATATTCAGTCTATACAGAGGTGGCTGAACTTTCGTTAAAAAGCCATTTTTATGCTGGTTGCTTTTCTTACAAAATTTTCTACACCTCCAGTGTATGAATTGGATATGTAAGCAGCTGATTGAGAAATAGCTAAGGTCAAAGTTAATAAGGAAAGCAGAAGGTCTAAAAGCAGGTTGTCTTTTTTTCCCCTTAGAGTTCAAGAGACTCCATATGATTTGGGCATGACATATTAATGTTTCTGACACAAGGCTTTTTAAAAAAATCTGTTCTCAACTGATACTTGGGCAGTAACAAACGTAGGAGGTATTCCATTGCTGGAACTACAAAGATGAACTTTCCCCTTCTAATTTCATTCATGGGCCAGCCTTTTATCTTTAAAGGTAGAATGATGGAGGAGCTAGTCTGGGGACAAATAAAATGATAATCAAAGACTTGGAGGGATCAAATATTGCCTTAAAATGTCAGGACCATAGAAGTTACAGGATGTAGAAGCTGGTGAGCATCAAAGAAAAAAGTAAGAATGTAGAATTAGATGCCCCTCTTGGAAAAAAAAAAAGGAAAATATTCAACAAGTATATCAACAAATACCAAACTGCACGGCCATTTTGGAAGATGTTTTGTATCCCCTCCGTCTTTCTTGGTCCCTTACATTTTAAGTTGTAAGCATCTCTGAGTTATTTTGTCACACAAGAGTATAACACCTCCACCAAATCAGCAAATGGGTTTGGTGCCCCATAAGGGCTTTAATTGAAACTTGGAACACACACAGGGAAGCTCATCAGAACATGTGCCAAATTGAAGATTAATATCTACTCTAAAATGGATACTATAGCTTCTCTGAAAAACTATCCCCTCATCTTCAGACACAGTGAAGTTTATCTTTATATGATGCTCTTGAACTTGGAAACAAAAACCACACTTGGCAAAAAAACAAGCAAACAAACCAAAACCCCTGAATATTGCAAAGGAAAAAAAAAAATCTCACTTGATTTTAGAAGGTTTGGAAAAGTCACACTTGTCTTACTTCATGTATATGGTACTCAATGATAGACAAAAAAATGAGAAATCCCAATACCTGAAAACTTGTGTATTTGCACCCTTATGTGCAAATTATTCTCTAAATGCCTTGAAATTGTTGATTCTTCTGCTCTATATTAACTTGACGTATTTTTTTTGTCAAGTCATGGTTCTTTTTCTAGCATCTGAAAATGTGCCAAACTAAATGTCAGTGCCTCCATAAGGAAGATTTAGAGTTCCTTTTGGAGCAGATAGAAGCCTCAAATGACAAACATGCTTATTCTGAACGTCCCTGCTGCAGGTGTGACTTACCCCAGAACAAGGTCAGAGAAGGTAGCAGAGAGAGAGCTACAATTTGTTTGACTTGACATTCCCGAGTATTTCCCTTTGTTATCCCTGGATCATCATTCTGTGGCAGAGGAAGAGAGCAAGGCAAGCGCCTGCTTTCAGGTGCATCTGGCTGGTAGCCCTACCTACAGACAGCAGCTGCGGACTTCGCTTTATGAAAAGCTTCCATCTGAGCTTAATACTGTTAAAGCATTGCAGGGGCAAGTTTTGAAGTCTTTCCTCAGACCAAACTCTGGGTGAAGAGTTTGCCCCATCCTCCTCCTTATCTAGCCTTTTAGCTAAACTTGAGCGACCACACACTGCCGCAGAGCGGCTGGTGTGGCACAGGAGAGGTGGGAGGTCCAGGCAAGGCCCAGGCTCCTTAAGTCCATCAATTCTAAGATAAGTCTGGGGGATGAAAGGACAGAAGAAGTCAGGCATGGGAATGTTTTAGCACTCAGTCAACCTTTATTTTTACCTATTAGAGGGCAAAGGCAGTTCTGGGCATTAGGAATACAAAGTCATGAAGTCATGTTTCCAATATTCAAGGTGTTTAGTAGAGGGTTAGAACACTCTGCCCTGGACGTCCCAGTGACACTACCTGCTATTAGATTTGGCTTCCCTCTTGGGTCGCCACTACCCTGGGGACCAAGAGGACAAGGCCTTTATCTCAGTGAAAAGCAATTTCCTCCCTCCCTGACTCATTGCCCTCTCCTGCCTTGACCTCATGCAGTGTCACACTCTGATGATTTGGGGGCATAACTAAGGCAGCACTGGGGAATTTAAGAATATAATCTCTATATATTATATGAATAGTATAAGTTTCTTTTCAGATTTTCAATGAACTTAGAAGTTTCAGAGCCAGTCTCATTTTTTTTTTTTTTTTTTTTAGAAATCATAATAAATGCACTTTTTTTTTTTTTCATTTGTCAAAAGTTTATTTGTCATAATAAAAATGATGTTTTTGGGGGGACGGTTCAAAAGAATAAACAAAGATTGAGGAAATGCACTTTTTTGGGGGGGGGTTGTGTGTATTAGTTATCTATTTTATTTATTTATTTATTTATTTATTTATCTATTGCTACGTTGGGTCTTCGTTTCTGTGCGAGGGCTTTCTCTAGTTGTGGCAAGCGGGGGCCACTCTTCATCGCGGTGCGCGGGCCTCTCACCGTCGCGGCCTCTCCTGTTGCGGAGCACAGGCTCCAGACGCGCAGGCTCAGTAGTTGTGGCTCACGGGCCTAGTTGCTCCGCGGCATGTGGGATCTTCCCAGACCAGGGCTCAAACCCGTGTCCCCTGCATTGGCAGGCAGATTCTCAACCACTGCGCCACCAGGGAAGCCTCAGTCTCATTTTTATCTTATTGAATTCTTCTACTGTGTGGAAAAAGGACTGTCTCCCAAACTGTTCTCAGTCTTAATGAGACCTGCCACCACAGAGAATTTCCTGCCCTGTCCTTTCGTTCCTCTCTTTAGATCTCCTTCCTTGACCTTTATTTCACAGCATCTGAACCTACTTGCACCTGCCCACTGTCCACGTGTATGGCTTTTCTGCTGGAGGCTATTCCTAGTCCTCTTTCCAACCTACTGTTTTTGACTTTTGTGACCTACCTCTGCATTTACCAAGCAATCCCGACAGATTTCCACCACGCATTTCCAACACTGAGAGTGACATTGATCTCGAAACTCAGCTACATCGCTTAGCAAAACTCCCTGAATACACCCAGTCACCCAATTTAAGGAAGTAAGACTTCTCTAACAAAGCGAGAGGGGAATGACCTATTTTAAACTAAAATACTGAAAAATTCTTATTCTCAATCCAAAGGTGAAAAAGTGAAAAAAATGAGTCATAAAGAAAATGAATGATCTCCTCTTGTAACCCTTCCATTAGAGAAATGGACAATACTTGGGTAATGATGTTCAATTTATTCATAAGAAGACAAAGGGGCATTTTTTTTGCTGTATGGTTCCCTTGGGAGAGGTCTTTTGGCAAGTGAGGATTTTCTGAAGGTGTCTGGGACATTTTCTTTATGCAGGTCTGCAAGGGCCCTTTCACTCCTAGCATTTCCCCCTATCCATTTTCATCTTTCCCTTCTAAATGCAATGGATGTCTATGCACATACTTTTTATGCCAAATACAGAAGTGGAATGGCATGTAGGTCCCATGTTATCTGACCTTTAAATTGAAAACAATCTTTAAGCAAGGCTGGTGGGGTCCTGGGTCCTAGCAAGATAGAGAATTCACTCTGCATAGGGCTTAAATGAAGAGACATTAATGACAGGATCCTTACAAAGTTGTAGGCAGGGTTTCAGGAAAAATAAGGGCTAGTGAGTCACACAGTGGTTAGCAATATTACTACTTCTTAGGCTGAAGGGACAAGGAGAAGAAATGGTGTTAGCAGAACCCAGTGAGAACTACAACCATGGAGGAAGAACTGCCCAATTAGAGCTGTAGTTTTGGAGGAACACAGCAGCTGCCCAAAATGCGGTACTAAAGCAGAGGAGGGGCAGGGAAGAAATAAACTGGTTTTTCTCTCCTCCAATCTATTGATCTTTTGCCAATGCATCCTACGGGCCGAAATAAATCAGTAATCTGCCAGCAAATTAGAGCTGCTGCAGAGGTTAACCTGAGGCACAGAGCAGAGAGAAAATGGGTGCAAAATGAATTTGGAGTAAGGAGGAACTAGCACCAAACTTTCCCTTTAAATATTTCAGGAATACAGTGGATTCATCATAGGGTCTATAAAGAACTTTCAGGAATTTAGAGAAAACTACTATATGGAAGGCTTGTGCTATAGACTGAATTATGCTCTCCCACGCCCCCAATTCATATGTTGAAATCCTTAACCCCAATGTGACTATATCCAAAGATAGGATATTTAGGAGATAATTTAGGTTAGATGGGGGTCACAAGGATGGGGCCCTAATCTGATAGGACTGTGGCCTTATAAAAAGAGGAAGAGAGAGAGAGAAATTTCTCTTCCTTCCATGTGAGGACACAGTGAGAAGGTGGCTTTCTACAAGCCAGAAAGAGAGTTCTCACCAGAAACTGAATCAGCCAGCACCTTGATCTTGGACTTCCCAGCTTCCAGAACTGTGAGAAAATAAATTTCTGTGGTTTAATGACACCCAGTCTATGGTATTTTGTTATGGCAGCTTGAGCAGACTACTACAGCTGGGCCACAATTAAATGTATAGTGCTAGAGAATACAGGCTTTGAGTCATACAGACCAGGATATTAAGAGTGACTCTCTCACTTACTTATTGTAGATTTTGGGAAATACTCTGAACCTCAGTTTTCTGGTTTGAATAATGTGTATACTAATTTTTACATTATTTGGCTTTTAAAAAAATCACATATATTTTCCTTCTAGTATATTTTCCTTTTTTCTGAAATACATCCTTTAGAATACTCTTTAGTGAGAGATTGTCAACAATATTGCAAAATTTCCAGCCATTATTTCTTTCTATACTGACTTTTCTCCATTCTCTATACTCTTTTGTAAAATTCTGACTGGGGACAAGCTTGGCCTTCTAACTTTTCTCTAATACCCTTTAACCTCCATTTCACATTTTCCAAATCTTTAACCATGTTGCATTTAGAGTCATTTCTTCTGCTCTACTTTCCAATTGTAAATTACCTCTTCAACTGTATCTGCTATGTTGTTAAAACTTTACATTGTTTTCAATTGCAATAATT
The DNA here is from genome assembly GCF_028023285.1 of Balaenoptera ricei. Classification (NCBI taxonomy): domain Eukaryota; kingdom Metazoa; phylum Chordata; class Mammalia; order Artiodactyla; family Balaenopteridae; genus Balaenoptera; species Balaenoptera ricei. Next base: position 133,412,539 of record NC_082642.1, read on the forward strand.
ATATTTTTCACTTCTGGAAGTTCTTTTTTATCATGCCTGCTTGATCAATTTCATAGTCTCTTATTCTTTATTCACATGTTGGAAGCTTTTTTTTCCTTTAGTTTAAACATATTGAACATCGTTAATTTTATATTGTAAATTCAATAATTCCAATATCTGAGGTTGTTATGGATCTGATTCTGCTCTGTTGTTTATGTTATTTCTTTGTCTTGGCGCTTTATTTTCTGTTGTGTTTTGTTTGCTGTTGTTGTTACTGTTGTGAGTTCAGGCTTGATGAAACTCTTTCTGTGAGACTATTCTGAGTTCTAGATTGAGAATGTATTCCTCCAGAAAATATTTGCATTTCCTTATGCCATCGTTCAGTAGGCACTACCAATAAGGGGATGATGTAAATTCAGAAAACAAGCCCATATTGGGCCTGACTGGTGCTTATGAATCCCAAGAGGTGGTATTTTTTTTTGTTTAATATTTCTTTATTAAGGTAAATTTCACAGGATATAAAATGTATTTTAAAGTGTACATTCAGTGGCATCTAGTACATTTACATCATTGTGCAATCATCACCTTTATCTAGTTCCAAAATATTTCAGCACCCCAAAAGGAAACCCCATACCCACTAAGCAATCACTCTCCATTTGTCCCTCTCTCCACCCTATAGAAACCACTAATTTACTTTATGTATCTATAGACTTACTTTTCTGGATATGTTATACAAATGGAACCGTCAATATGCGATATTTGGTGTCTGGCTTCTTTCACTTAGAATATTTTCCAGATTCATGCAACAGGATTATGCCTTTTTATGGGTGAATTCTATTGTATGTGCATACCAAAATGTGTTTTTCCATTCATCCCTTGGTGGACACTTGGGTTGTTTTTACCTTTTGAATAGTGCCACTATGAACATTCAGGTACAAGTTTTTGCTTGAATATCTGTTTTCGGTTCTTTGGGGCATATGCCTAGCAGTTGAATTGTGGATCATATAGTAAACCTATGTTTAACTTTTTGAAGAACCAGAGAAGTGTTTTCCACAGGGGTTGTACCATTTTCTATTTCCACTAGCAAAGTGTGAGGTTTCTAATTTCTTCATATCCTTGCCAACACTAGTTCTTTACTTTTTTCTTTTTTAAAAAATAATTATTCTAGTGAATGCGAAGTGATATCTCATTGTGGTTTTGATTCACATTTCCTTAAATGACTAATGATGTTGCGCATATTTTCATATCCTGTTGGCCATTGTACATCTTCTTTGGAGAAATGCCCATTTAAATAATTTGCCCATTTTTAAACTTGGCTGTTTGTCATTTCGTTGTTGTATTGTGAGAGACCTTTATATATTCTGGATACTAGACCCTTATGAGATATACAATTTGCAAATATTGTCTCCCATTCTGTAATTTGCTTTTTCACTTTCTTGATAGTGTACTTTGGTGCATGAAAGTTTTTAATTTTGATGAAGTCCAATTTGTCTAATTTTTTCCTTTGCTGCTTGTGCTTTCAATGTCATATCTAAGAATCTAAAGCTAAATCTAAGATCAAGATTTACCTGTTTGTTTTCTTCTAAGATAGTTTTAGTTCTCATATTTAGATTGTTGATCGATTTGAAGTTAATTTTTGTATAAGGTGTGAGGTAGAGATCCAACTTCATTTTTTTTATGTGGATAGCTGGTTGTCCCAATACCTTTCATTGAACAGACTATTCTTTCCCCATTTAATAGTTCTGGCACCTATATTGAAAAGTAATAGTCCACAGGTGTATGGGTTTATTTCTGACTTAATTCTATCCTTTGGATTATATGTCTGTCCTTGTGCCACTACCACACTGTTTTGATTACAGTAACTTTGTAATAAGTTTTGATATCAAGTGTACAAACTTTAACTTTTTTAACTTCTTTTTCATTGTTTTGGTTAATTAGGGCCCCTTGCAATTCTATTTGCATTTGAGGATCAGCTTTTACATTTCTGCAAAAAAATGCCATTGGGATATTGATAACGATTGCATTGAATCTGCAGATCATTTTGGGCAGTATTGCCATCTTAATGATATTGACTTCCAATTCATAAACACTAGATATTCTTCCATTTATTTACATGATCTTTAATTTCTTCAATGCTATTTTGTAGTTTTTCATATACAAGTATAGTACCTCCTGGTTAAATTTACTCCTAAATATTTTATTACTTTTGATGCTATTGTAAAATTTTTTTAAGTTTTACTTTCAGATTGTTCATTGTTTTTGCATGTTGATCTTGTATCCTGCAACTTGGTTGAATTTGTTTATTAGTTTAGATTTGTTTTTTATTTTTGTTTTTTTCCCCTTCACCAAGCCAAAGTACAGAGTTAATTTTCCTGGCAGGTAACTTTTATAAGACAGAGTTATTTTGTTTTGTTTTGTTTCTAGCTAACAATTTCACTGAGGTTCTTTTTGGAGTTCTAGCTTTATGTGAAGTTCTCACCCAATTCTTCATCTTTGGGATCCCTAGGTTTTATCTCTTACAATCACATGTAGTCTAGTAATATCAAGGTTCCAGTTCAGATGGTTCTGGAAATCACCTGTAGGTCTTTCAGCACTCTTTGCTCTGGATACATACTTTGGTTAGTTTAGATTCTCTTGACAACTCAGCAATGTGAGTGAGTGTTTGCACATGTGTGTATATTTTTTTCAGCAATTAAAATGTTTCTCAATAGGTGGATTTTACAAGATATTTGTTCTACTATATTGTAAGAAATGGATGTCATTCTTAGAGAATTTTTGTGGGAATTAAAAGGGATTATGTTTACAAAAAGCATTTGATGGGACCTGTCACATAGTTCTGACTCAATTGATGTTGTTATGGAATTCATGTGTTGAAATTCTAACCCCCAATGTGATGAGATTTAAAGGTGGGGCCTTTGGGAGATAATTTGGTCATGAGGGAAGAGCCCTCATGAATGGGATTAGTACCCTTATAAGAAAAGACCAGAGAGCTAGCTCACTTTCTCTGCCATGTGAGGACCCAGAAGACTGCTGGCTTTGAACCAAGAAGCTAGTCCTCACCGGCACTGAATCTGCTGGCATCTTGACCTTGGACTTCCCAGTCTCCAGAACTGTTAGAAATAAGTCTGTGGTTTAAGCCATTCTGTCTGTGGTAGATTTGTTATAGCAGCTCAAATTAACTAAGATAGATAATATTTCACTGCTATATATATTATTACAGAAGGTGCAACAGATGGATAATGATGTTTCACAGGTTATTTTAGCTTTGCAATACAATGAGTAACTAAAACTACAATTGTAGGAAATTCAATGTAAACTTAAATATTGCTTGAGATGTATGACTTTACTCAAAGTTTTCCTTCAAAGCTCACTGCAACATTGCTCCTTTCTAGGTCCCGACCATGAAAAGTTTCACTGACATGAATGATAACAAAAATGTAACAAAAGGGGGGACCTTCAAAATGACACAGGAGTAAGACATAGAGATCACCTTCCTCCCCACAAATACATCAAAAATACATCTACATGTGGAACAACTCCTATAGAACACTTACTGAATGTTGACAGAAGACCTCAGACTTCCCAAAGGGCAAGAAAATCCCCACATACCTGGGAAGGGCAAAAGAAAAAAGAAAAAACAGAGACAAAAGAATAGGGATGGGAACTGCACCTCTGGAGGGAGCTGTGAAGGAGGAAAAGTTTCCACACACTAGGAAGCCCCTTCACTGGTGGAGAGGGGGTCTGGGTGGGAGGAAAGCTTCCGAGCCATGGAGGACAGCGCAGGAACAGGGGTGCAGAGCACAAAGTGGAGAGATTCCCGCCCAGAGGATCAGTGCCAACCAGCTCTCACCAGCCTGAGAGGATTGTCTGTTCACCTGCCGGGGTGGGAAGGGGCTGGGAGCTGAGGCTCAGGCCTCGGAGGTCAGACCCCAGGGAGAGGACTGAGGTTGGCTGCATGAAGAAAGCCTGAGGTGGCTATTGCGCCACAGCTAGCTGGGAAGGAGTCCAGGAAAAAGTCTGGATGTGCCGAAGAGGCAAGAGACCATTGTTTCGAGGTGTGCGAGGAGAGGGGATTCCTTCCCTGTGTGCCCACAGAAGGCAGAGCACCACCTAAGCAAGCTCCGGAGACGGGTGTGAGCCATGGCTATCAGGTTGGACCCCAGAGATGGGCATGAAACGCTAACACTGCTGCTGCTGCTGCTGCCACCAAGAATCCTGTATGCAAGCACAGGTCACTATCCACACACCCCCCAGGAGCCTGTGCAGCCCACCACTGCCAGGGTCCCATGATCCAAGGACAACTTCCCTGGGAGAACACACGGCACGCCTCAGGCTGTTGCAATGTCATGCTGGCCTCTGCTGCCGCAGGCTCACCCCACATTCCAGTTATGACTACCGTACCCCTCCCCATCCCTGCCTGAGTGAGCAAGAGTGCCCTAATCAGCTGCTGCTTTACCCCTCTCCTGTCTGGGAGGGGAACAGATGCCTGAGGGCCACCTACACGCAGAGGTAGGGCCAAAACCAAAGCTGAACCCCAGGAGCTGTGTGAACAAAGAAGAGAAAGGGAAATTTCTCTGTGCAGCCTCAGAAGCAGCAGATTAAATCCCCACAATCAACTTGATGTACCCTGAGTCTGTGGAATACCTGAATAAACAATGAATCATCCCAAAATTGAGGCGGTGGACTTTGGGAGCAACTGTACATTTTGTGTTTGATGTCTGTGACTGATCAGTATCTGATTTTTATGTTTATCTTAGTTTAGTTTTTAGAGCTTGTTATCATTGGTGAATTTGTTTATTGGTTTGGTGCTCTCTCCTTTTTATTATTATTATATTTTATTTTAATAATTTTTTAATTTTTATTTTATTTATTTGTTTCTTTGTTTGTTTGTTTTTTCTTTCTTTTTTTCTCCATTGTCTTCTGAGCCATGTGGCTGACAGGGTTGTGGTGCACTGGCCTGGTGTCAGGCCTGAGCCCCCAAGGTGGGAGAGCCAAGTTCAGGACATTACCACCAGAGACCTCCCAGGCCCATGTAATATCAATTGGCGAGAGCTCTCCCAGAGATCTCCAGCCCAACACAAAGACCCAGCTCCACCCAACAACCAGCAAGCTCCAGTGAGGCATGCCCCATGCCAAAAAACTAGCAAGACAGGAACACAATCCCACCCATTAGCAGAGAGGCTACCTAAAATCATATTAAGTTCACAGACACCCCAAAACACACTGCCAGACATAGCCCTGCCCACCAGAAAGGCAAGATCCAGCCCTATCCACGAGAAAACAGGCACCAGCCCCCTCCACCAGGAAGCCTACACAAGCTGCTGAACCAAACTCACCCACGGGGGGCAGACACCATAAACAATGGGAGCTATGAACCTGCAGCCTGTGAAAAGGAGACCCCAAACAAAATAAGTTAAACAAAATGAGAAGACAGAGAAATATGCAACAGATGAAGGAGCAAGGTAAAAACCCACCAGACCAAACAAATGAAGAGGAAATAGGCAGTATAGTGGAAAAAGAATTCAGAGTAATGATACTAAAGATGATACAAAATCTCGGAAAAAGAATGGAGAAAATACAAGAAACATTTAACAAGGACCTAGAAGAACTAAAGAGCAAACAAACAATGATGAACAACACAATAAGTGAAATTAAAAATACTCTGGAAGGAATCATAGCAGAAAAACTGAAGCAGAAGAACAGATAAGTGACCTGGAAGAGAAAATACTGGAAATAACTAATGCAGAGCAGAATAAAGAATAAAGAATGAAAAGAATTGAGGACAGTCTCAGAGACCTGTGGGACAACACTAAATGCACTAACATTCAAATAATAGGGGTCCCAGAAGAAGAAGAGAAAAAGAAATGGTCTGAGAAAATATTTGAAGAGATTATAGTTGAAAACTTCCCTAACATGGGAAAGGAAATAATCAATTCCAGGAAGTGAAAAAGAGTCCCATACAGGATAAATCCAAGGAGGAAAACTCCAAGACACATATTAATCATACTATCAAAAATTAAATACAAAGAAAAAATACTAAAAGGAGCAAGGGAAAAGCAACAAATAAAATACAAGGGAATCTCCAAAAGGTTAACAGCTGATCTTTCAGCAAAAACTCTGCAAGCCAGAAGGGAGTGGCAGGACATATTTAAAGTGATGAAAGGGGAAAACCTACAACCAAGATTACTCTACACAGGAAGGATCTCATTTAGATTCGATGGAGAAATTAAAACCTTAACAGGCAAGCAAAAGTTAAGAGAATTCAGCACCACAAAACCAGCTTTACCACAAATGCTAAAAGAACTTCTCTAGGCAGGAAACACAATAGAAAGAAAAGACATAGAATAAAAAACCCAAAACAATTAAGAAAATGGTAATAAGAACATACATATCGATAATTACCTTACATGTAAATGGATTAAATGCTCCAACCAAAAGACACAGACTGGTGGAAAGGATACAAAAATAAGTCCCGTATATATGCTGTCTACAAGAGACCCACTTTAGACCGAGGGACACATACAGACTGAAAATGAGGTGGTGGAAAAAGATATTCCATACAAATGGAGATCAAAAGGAAGCTGGAAAAAAAAAAAAAAGGAAGCTGGAGTAGCGATTCTCATATCAGACAAAATAGACTTTAAAATAAAGACTATTACAAGAGACAAGAAGGACACTACATAATGATCAAGAGATCAATCCAAGAAGAAGATATAACAATTGTATATATTTATGCACCCAACATAGGAGCACCTCAACACATAAGGCAAATACTAACAGCCATAAAAGGGGAAATCGACAGCAACACAATCATAGTAGGGGACTTTAACACCCAACTTTCACCAATGGACAGATCATCCAAAATGAAAATAAATAAGGAAATACAAGTTTTAAACAACACATTACACAAGAGGGACTTAATTGCTATTTATAGGACATTCCATCCAAAAACAACAGAATACACTTTCTTCTCAAGTGCTCATGGAACATTTTCCAGGATAGATCATATCTTGGGTCACAAATCAAGCCTCAGTAAATTTAAGAAAATTGAACTCTTATCAAGCATCTTTTCCGACCACAACGCTATGAGACTAGATATCAATTACAGGAAAAAAAATGTAAAAAATACAAACACATGTTCAAAAATTCAAAAAAAAAAAATACAAACACATGGAGGCTAAACAATACACTACTAAATAATAAAGAGATCACTGAAAAAATCAAAGAGGAAATCAGAAAATACCTACAGACAAATGACAATGAGAACACGATGATCCCAAACCTATGGGATGCAGCAAAAGCAGTTCTAAGAGGGAAGTTTATAGCAATATAATCCTACCTCAAGAAACAAGAAAAGTCTCAAATAAACAACCTAATCTTACACCTAAAAGAACTACAGAAGAGGAACAAAAAAGACCCAAAGTTAGTAGGAGGAAAGAAATCATAAAGATCAGAGCACAAATAAATGAAAAAGAAATGAAGGAAATGATTGCAAAGATCAATAAAACTAAAAGCTGGTTCTTTGAGAAGATAAACAAAATTGATAAACCATTAGCCAGACTCATCAAGATAAAAAGGGAGAAGGCTCAAATCAACAGAATTAGAAATGAAAAAGGAGAAGTAACAACTGACACTGTAGAATTATAAAGGATTATGAGAGATTACTACAAGCAACTATATGCCAATAAAATGGACAACCTGGAAGAAATGGACTAATTCTTAGAAAAGCACAACCTTCCAAGACTGAACCAGGAAGAAATAGAAAATATAAACAGACCAATCACAAGCACTGAAATTGAAACTGTGATTAAAAATCTTCCAACAAACAAAAGGCCAGGACCAGATGGCTTCACAGGTAAATTCTATCAAACATTTAGAGAAGAGCTAACACCTATCCTTCTCAAACTCTTCCAAAATATAGCAGTGGGATGAGCACTCCCAAACTCATTCTACGAGACCGCTATCACCCTGATACCCAAACCAGACAAAGATGTCACACAAAAAAGAAAACTACAGGCCAATATCACTGATGAACATAGATGCAAAAATCCTCAACAAAATACTAGTAAACAGAATCCAACAGCACGTTAAAAGGGTCATACATCATGATCAAGTGGGGTTTATCCCAGGAATGCAAGGATTCTTCAATATACACAAATCAATCAATGTGATACACCATATTAGCAAAATGAAGGATAAAAACCATATGATAATCTCAATAGATTCAGAAGAAGCTTTTGACAAAATTCAATGCCAATTTACTATAAAAAATCCCCAGACAGTAGGCATAGAGGGAACCTACCTCAACATAATAAAGGCCATATATGACAAACCCACAGCCAACATCATCCTCAATGGTGAAAAACTGAAACCATTTCCTCTAAGATCAGGAACAAGACAAGGATGTCCACTCTCACCACTATTTTTCAACATAGTTTTGAAAGTCTTAGCCATGGTAATCAGAAGAAAAAGAAATAAAAGGAATCCAAATCAGAAAAGAAGTAAAACTGTCAGTGTTTGCAGATGACATGATACTATACCTAGAGAATCCTATAGATGCTACCAGAAAACTACTAGAGCTAATCAGTGAATTTGGTAAAGTAACAGGATACAAAATCAGTGCACAGAAATCTCTTGCATTCCTATACACTAATGATGAAAAATCTGAAAGTCAAATTAAGAAAACACTCCCATTTACCAATGCAACAAAAGGAATAAAATGCCCTGGAATAAACCTTCCTAAGGAGACAAAAGACCTGTATGCAGAAAACTATAAGACTGTGATGAAAAAAATCAAAGACTATACAAACAGATGGAAAGATATACCATATTCTTGGATGGGAAGAATCAACATTGTGAAAATGACTATACTACCCAAAGCAATCTACAGATTCAATGCAATTCCTATCAAACTACTAATGGCATTTTTCTTAGAACTGGAACAAAAAATTTCACAGTTTCTATGGAAACACAAAAGACCCCGAATAGCCAAAGCAATCTTGAGGGAAAAAAATGGAGCTAGAGGAATCAGGCTCCCTGACTTCAGGCTATACTACAAAGTTACAGTAATCAAGACAGTATGGTATTGGCACAAAAACAGAAATATAGGTCAATGGAACAGGATAGAAAGCCCAGAGATAAACCCACGCACATATGGTTATCTTATTTTTGACAAAGGAGGCAAGAATATACAGTGGAGAAAAGACAGCCTCTTCAATAAGTGATGCTGGGAAAACTGGACAGCTACATGTAAAAGAATGAAATTAGAACACTTCCTAACACCATACACAAAAGTAAACTCAAAATGGATTAAAGACTTAAATGTAAGCCCAGACACTATAAAACTCTTAGAGGAAAACATAGGCACAACACTTTATGACATAAATCACAGCAAGATTCTTTTTGACCCACCTCCTAGAATAATGGAAATAAAAACAAAAATAAACAAATGGGACCTAATGAAACATAAAATCTTTTGCACAGGAAAGGAAACCATAAGCAAGATGAAAGTACAACCCTCAGAATGGGAGAAAATATTTGCAAACGAAGCTACTGATGAAGGATTAATCTCCAAAATATACAAGCAGCTCATGCAGCTCAATATCAAAAAAAACAAACAACCCAATCCAAAAATGGGCAGAAGACCTAAATAGACATTTTTGTTAAAAAGGTTTACAGATTGCCAACAAACACATGGAAGGATGCTCAGCATCATTAATCATTAGAGAAATGCAAATCAAAACTACAATGAGGTATCTCCTCACACCAGTCAGAATGGCCATCATCAAAAAATCTACAAACAGTAAATGCTGGAGAGGGTGTGGAGAAAAGGGAACCCTCTTGCACTGTTGGTGGGAATGTAAATTGATACAGCCACTATGGAGAACAGTATGGAGGTTCCTTAAAAAACTAAAAAAGGACTACCATATGACCCAGTAATCCCACTACTGAGAATATACTCTGAGAAAACCATAATTCAAAAAGAGACAGGTACCACAATGTTCGTTGCAGCAACATGTAGCACAATGATCATTGCAGCACTATTTACAATAGCCAGGACATGGAAGCAACCTTAGTGTCTAACAACAGATGAATGGATAAGGAAGATGTGGCACATATATACAATGGAATATTTCTCAGCCATAAAAAGAAACGAATTTGATCTATTTGTAGTGAGGTTGATGGACCTAGAGTCTGTCATACAGAGTGATGAAATCCAAAAGAGATAAACAAATACCATATGCTAATACATGTATATGGATTCTAAAAAAAAAAAAAACAATTGTTCGGATGAACCTAGGGGCAGGACAGAAATAAAGAAGCAGATTTAGAGAATGGACTTGAGGACACAGGGAGGGGGAATTGTAAGCTGGGATGAAGTGGGAGTAGTATTGACATATATACACTACCAAATGTAAAATAGATAGCTAGTGGGAAGCGTTGCAAAGCACAGGGAGATCAGCTCGGTGCTTTGTGACCACCTAGAGGGGTGGGATAGGGAGGGTGGGAGGGAGACGCAAGAGGGAGGGGATATGAGGATATATGTATACATATAGCTGATTCACTTTGTTATACAGCAGAAATTAACACAACATTGTAAAGCAATTATACTCCAAAAAAGATGTTTAAAAAATAAATGGTAACAAGAACATTTGATTATTTTTGTTGTACCTTCTAGAAATGAGCATTCTGCTTTACCATTCTCAATTTATGTATTTTATTGTTGTCCGTCATTTATTGTTGAGGTAAAACCAACTAGAATAACCTGAAACTATGTTCAGAGATTTCACTCTGTTGGATTCCTATGCATAAAAGCATGGGGATTTTAAAGAAGAGCAGAAAAATTAAGTTCCAAGGAAACTCACACAGGGTATCTAAAATAAGCAAGCTCAGTCTAAACCAACACAGTGAAAGTCCAGGAGAGATATAATTTCATTATGAAAATGACTAAAATGGGACTTTAAAGTGAATTGAACGTCTATTCTTCAAAGTAATGATACTATTAAAGCAAACTGCATATGCCAGTTACTTATTGATCCGACCCAAGCACTGATTATCTTGTGTCTGTTCAATCCCCATATTTCTACCTTCTGCAAGTTTGAGAAAGATTTTTTTATAGTTAAGATGCTAGCTATTCAGAATAGCTAGCTGGTCAACTATTAACCACGTGCTTTATATACAATAATTTTTAAAATGTGTTGAGATATATTTATCAAATACATCAATTAGATCTTATACTGACAAAAGTAATTTTTGTTTGATGTTTGATAAAATACTTATATAAAAGTCACACCATTCTTTACCAATTTTAGGCATGAACTTGTTCTGTCTACTTACTGCTATTTGTCCCTTTAGCAGCAAATTTCATCATGTCCTTTGCGTTTGAGACATTTAGGGCTTTGTTCTGCTTTCAAACTTCTTGCTATTATTACAGTTTGGGTCAGGCTTACTGTATATGAATGCAACAGTTATATCATTATATTATAAGAAGCTAATTGTATTGCTTGTGCTAATGAATTATTCATGGTATAATCACATAAATTCACTCCACGCTGATGCTTTATTTTGCATGCTAATTTGAACATGGTGCATGTTTCACATTTTGATCTAGAATGATCTCGTATAATGACCTGTTTGTGGATATAGGGTTTTACATTGACCTCAATATTCCTCTTTTCTCTAAACATTGCTCCATGATGTGTATATTTCACTGGGGAATTATAGGTCATTCAGAGGCAGGGCCCTGCTAATAATTTTAAGGTCCTCCAATGATTGCTTATTAACGGGATTTCCAAGAGAGTTTCCTCAACAGAAATCCTGTGTCACCCAGGACCTTCCAAATAGCAGACATTCCATCTTCTGTCTTCTCCTTCTAACTCACATTTCCCAAACTCATCACTCTCCTTAGTCTTGCTCAATCCCTGGATTGTTCATTTAATTACCCTTCTCTAACTTGCACTCTTATCCATTCATGCCAACAAATCACTTACAGATAATCCTGACGTTTTATATATGGAAAAATGACTCACTGTTGACCAGTGGCCATGTATGCTAACTATATTCCCTGACTTGTCCTTCTCTCCTCAAACCCTCACACAGTTATCAGATTAATTCTTCTACAACCACTGATGATAGCATGTGTTTCTTCAGCATCAGAATCTGCTGTGGTTTATTACTCACTAGCCATGTTAAAATGTGTCTGCTTAGCACTATTCACAACAGCCAAGACATGGAAACATCCTAACTGTCCTTCCACAGATGAGTGAATAAAGAAGATGTGGTACATATATACAATGGAGTACTACTCAGCCATAAAAATGAATGAAATAATGCCATTTGCAGCAACATGGATGGACCTAGAGATTATCATACTTAGTGAAGTAAGTCATATAGAGAAAGACAAATACCATATGGTATCACTTATATGTGGAGTCTAAAATATGACACAAATGAGCCACGAAACAGAAACAGATTCACAGACACAGAGAACAGACTTGTGGTTGCAAATGGGAAGGGGGTGGGGAGGGAAGGATTGGGAGTTTGGGGTTAGCAGATGTAAACTATTATATACATAATGGATAAACAACAAGGTCCTACTGTATAGCACAGAGAACTATATTCAATATCCTGTGATAAACCATAATGGAAAAGAATATGAAAAAGAATGTGTATATATATATCTGAATCACTTTGCTGTACAGCAGAAATTAACACAATATTGTAAATCAACTATACTTCATTAAATAAATTTTTAAGAAAAGTTTTTGCTTAGTTTTCAAGTCCTCCCTAAAGCATCTACTCTTCCAAGTGATCTTATCTCATCTTTTATTCTAGTTCGATCAGTCTACTTATTGCTCCAGAAGCACAGCAAGTTCATACCACTACCTACACCTTGTTTACCCCACCTAATTTCCTAAGTTTATTTGTACCTATGAAATATCAATACTTGCCATTTTCTCAAGGCTCAGCACAAAAGCAATCTAGGCTGTGAAGAATTCTTGAACCATTGCTACTTTCAATGATTTTACCTGATTCTCCTTAGCACCTGCCATACTCTGGTATTTTATTGTATGCTTTTTTCAATATTTACTCTCTATCTTTGCTTTTTTACCCTTGTTCACCATTGTTTCATGTGTTTTACTTTTATCTTCTGGATAAAATCATAAAATTTTTGAGAGTCTGAACCATACCATATATTAATTCTACTTCCCCCTTTGAAGAGATGGATAAATTCTTGCTGCCCAGTAGAATCTAACACATCATAAATGCTAATACCCATTTATTTTATTTGACTGATTCTTAATTCCTGTCATGGCAGGTGTTGACATGTACATAGTACCATTAAGGAGGATCCAAATGACCAAGCTATATTTCAGATTGTAGGTAGTACGCCAAGCAAACATATTTATCATAAAATGGAATAGTGATTTTTTATTTATGAGAGTCTGGAGTTGGAAAATTATTTGCCCTATCTTTCCTGAATTGGAAATATCTAACATCAGCCTTTTGGATGGGAGGATGATTTGGCTGCACTGTTATTCATTTGATTGCTGAGGTGGATTTAGTTCATCTGGCTGGCTGGCCAGGTGTCCCTTTCATTCCTGCATGTGAAAGTTGTGAGATAGAATCTAGAGGCTGAGCATCTCACTTGGAGGAGAAGGACCATTTTACAGATGAGAGTATAAATGAAACTGTACTGCCTCACTACCATATTTTAGAAAACAATAGCAACCATCAGTATTTCTATACACTAAATGTAGTATCCATGCCTAGCTATTTATTAAATATACTTGCAAGGTTTCTATTTTAGTCCTTGGATTTCAATGCCTTAAATTAATGAAAAGATTTTTTTAAAACAGTAAAGTTTCCTTGGAGATATACAAGAGCTAAACTAAAAATTTCATCAAGGGAAGCTAGAGGCCAGGTCTATTGTATTTCTACTGTGTCCCCTGAGTACAACACAGTGTTTAACACCTAGTAGATGTGCAATAATATTTCTTTGAGACATCAATAAATAAACATGTGGGAATATAAATTCAAATGTAACTCAAGTATTGTGGATTCCAGCCACCAGTGTGTACAGAGATATTCTCATTGTTATTAATATTATACATTTATTTTCCTGAACTATCCTTCTGCCTAACTCTAGGAAGTCAAGTGCTTTGTAGAGATTCCCTCCTCAAATATTTCTAACATCTCCAAGGACACTTATTATTTGCTGCTTGCTGCCATGTCTAGAAAGTCAGAACTTTCTGGTCTTTGGCCCTCGGATCCATGGAAGAAATGATTTAAGGTTAAAATACTGTTTCCATGACCACTGCTGTCATGGCCACCAGGAAAATCTCTCCATGCAATGTCAGTGAAGTTGGGTCTATGCCTCTGTGACTGAAAGTGGAGGGTCACTGAGTGGGATAAAATATGTCCATTCTGTGTTAGACTTAGCTAGGGCTTCTTTACCAATTCTGCTTGTACCTCAAGGGTTAGGGCATTCAGCACCCCAGCACTCTCATTCATCCCCATATAACTAGAGAGCCAGGATGCCAAAATTCCAGGACCGAACACCAAAACCACTTCTAGGCTAAGACTCTGCTCCCAGCAGCATCCTTCCCACCTGTGCTACACGGGCTATCTTGCATTCCCAATGTCGGTGAAACTGGAACAGGCATCGCCTAAAATGCAAGATTTTTCTTCTATCTGGAAAATCTGCTGTGCTTAGAATGTGATTCAAAGACAAACCCCTCACTGCAAAATGAGAGTTAATTTGTTCCTTCTCTGGTATACTCAACCTGGGGTCCTGGAACAAGGCAGCTTGAGTTCCAAAGTTTTAGTTTGATGGATCATTCAATTAACATGGGAATTAGAGTTGTTTGGTCCACTTCCCATAATTAGCTAGCAAACTACACCCAGAGTCATTAGCCCCCTCTCCCCCTCCCCCAGGCCCTATTGCTAGCTCCAGAGTGCTGGTTTAAACCATACCTCTTCTTCTCTTCCCTTTGGTTTCTGAGATCACTCCCTCCCACACCAGTCAGAATGGCTGAACTCTCCTGGTGGATGAATCTAAGTATTTCTTTTCTTCTCCCAGTTCCTACGCAGAGGAGTGGTCACAAATGTGAGTGAAATTATTGCAGGAAGGGGGACCTCTTCCAGGGCCCAAGAGTGGGTCTTGTCTAACACTCAGAAATGAATTGTCTGAGAAGACACAAGAGCTGACAAAGCAAGAGACTTTATTGGAAAGGGGCCCCCGGGCGGAGAGCAGCAGGGTAAGGGAACCCAGGAAAACTGCTCTGCCACGTGGCTCGCAGTCTCAGGTTTCATGGTAATGGGGTTAGTTTCTGGATTGTCTCTGGCCAATCATTCTGACTCAGGGCCCTTCCTGGTGACACACGCATCGGTCAGCCAAGATGTATTGCAGCGTGATGGATTCTGGGAGGTTGGTTGTCTCCTCCCTCTTTTGGCCCCTCCCACATTCTCCTGGTCAGTTTTTCAGCAGCAGCACCATGTTCCTTATCGGGACCTCCTGTTATGAGACAACTCAGGCAAGCAGTTATCGCCATGCCTGGCCAAGGCAAGTGGTTTCGGTCAATGGTTCCCTAACAAAATGATGCCTAATATAAAATGCCAGAGCACCACTATTTTAAAAGTCATATGAAGCAAAATGTACAAGACACTTCATAATGTGCAGTTTCATTGTTTGAGACTAACTCAAACAGAAGAGAAAACTGGTGAGAACTTAAGTGATGGATGCTTCTGTTCACTGAAAAACATGTCCCAGTGTTTCCTGCATTGCATTGGAGAAGTGGATGTCGGAAGAGCCAGGGAGGCTGTAGACCTACTCATGTGACCTTTAATATAAGCAAAACCTTATATGAAACCTTTATAAAGTTGGCTGAATTCTACGTGATAAGAGGCTGTAATACTTTTCTTTCATCAAGAATGTAAAAAAAAATTAGTAGATACATGCTTTTCAGAGGAAAGATGAAATTATACAAAATATCAGTGCCCTAGATGCAAGATCTCTGTCCTATTAGCTGTCAGGTAACGTAATAGATTAGCAGCAGAAAAGAAAAATATCCTCTACATACGGCTTTGGCATTTGGCAAGAAGTGAAAGGGACGTTATAACAAGGACTACAAATTAACTTTACACATGTTATGATACATAGAAGAAAGGGAAAAGAGTGAAGGAGGACTTGAATTATGCAGTCCAAGATTTATCACCAGAAGCAGGGATCAGCTGTGGAAACTTATACCCCACTAACTGCCGGATATTTTAGTGACTAACAGCAATTATATCCCCCAAAGAATTGAAAGACATCTACTGGGTACCCACTGTTTAAGGCCGGATACTTTCATAGGTATTACCCCATCTCGTCTTCATAAATCCCCAATATTGCTACCACATTGTTCAGATACTTGGGTTGGAGCTCAAAGCATTTAAGTGATTTCTCCAATCTCGTAAGTAAAAGTCAGAGGTAGAATTCTAATCCATACTTTTTTTGGCCTTAATATAAGAGAATAACTCAGAATTTTAAACATTAAATAAGAAAACACCCCTGAGTCTCTAATTCTCAAAAAAGCATTTTCTAACAAGCATCATCATCATGGTCATCATCAGGAAGAAAAGTAGATCAATCACCTCAAGGCACTTAGTGTTAGCAGTAGCTTTAAAGGAATTAATAGATTCATTCCTTTGACTGTGGTTTTAGAATCTCTAAAAAGGCATTGGAAAAAAACAGTTTATTTTTTAGGTAACTTCCCCCATAATTTTGAAACTCAACTTTCACTGGAAATGTCCAAAACTTTCCGTTCAAATCTTTATGATTTAGATTATGAGGTTAAAATGGAAAATAATTTCTCTTTTAAAATTTCAATGGTTGCACGTGCGCACGCACACAAACACACTTACACACACACACACACACATGCTTTGACCTTGATTTAACTGTTTTAGGATGGGGCTCTGTATTTATGTTAATGCATTTCTTTTATTTAAAAGATATTGTTCCATCAACAAATATGTTTAAGGCGTATGTTTAAACTGCTTGAAATATAACCAAGTAAAAAGCGAAGTCAACTCCACTCAACTGAGCCTTTCTGGCTAGTCTTGTGAGTAAGGAAAAAGAAGGAAAAGAGGGAGAAGGATCTGATTATAGTGACTGGGTACCTGGAAACGATGGAGGTGGAGTTGCTAAATGTAGCAAATAAAAGTACAAGACACTCAGTTAGATTTGAATTTCAGATAAATTATATATATATAAGTGTGTTCCAATTATTGCATGGGACATACTTATACTAAAAAAATACCAATTCAAATTCAAATTTAACTGGGTGCCCTATATTTTATCTGGCAACCTTAGATGAAGGCAAATATAATTAGCATCAGGTTCCAGTTGCCCAGATTGTCAAGCTCCTCCTGGGCTGAAGTAGAGGCTTAAAATTGAGGCCATTTTTGCTCACTGCTTAATAGTGACAAGCCATTGATAGTCAGGCATTGCCAAATTCTCATTAGTTTCTAAAAGTCAGGAACTACATTTAGAAAAAAGCAGCTCGCTTATGGAGAGGTCATCTATCCAATAACCTCAAGTACCAGGAACACAGCTGAAACCCAGGAAGTGAGGGGAGAAAAAAGACCTCTGAGGATCCAAAATAGAAGCCATGTGCTAAAGCTCATGCTCTTTTCTCTGAGAAGAGGCCCTCAGACCTGCACCCAGTGTAATTTACTATTCTTTTAGACACCATCTGAACAAGTTTGGTTGTCTGATTTCCCAACCAATAGTGATAAAAAGCAGGAATTTACGAGGTGGGCAGGACAGGTAGGTAGCCTAGAGGTCAGCTGCATAATGATAACCTGGAGGAAAAAAACACACCAATTATATAAACAATCTCCATAATAATTCAGAAGAAAATATATCCACAAGTCATGAGTGGTTAGGACTCAATAATGAGCTTAACAAGTGGTTTTATTTTCTTCTTTACACTTTTTCATATTTTGTAGATCTTTCCACTGTATGTTTACAATCAGAAAGAGCAATACAGATATTTTCAAAAAAATAAAATATTAAGAATTATTCCTTGACTCTCCCAGGAAAGTTCTATTCTTGTGTGTGTTTGGAGCATTTACTAAATGGTAATTATAAACTACATCTTTGTCACTCTTTCCCACTAGATTGTAAGCTTTTAGAGGGGAGGGTTAATGTCTTCGCAGCCTTGTGGTTCTAGTAATTAGCATAATATCTAGTATAATAAATGCTCAGTAAGTGTTTGTTGAGTAAATGGCTAAAGTCAAAATGCATAGGGCTTCTGTGAGTATTTAGACACAGTTCTCCACACTTCAGTCTCCCCAGGGCAGGGCCATGCTACAGCCCGCTTCAGTCATTGATTATTATAATGTTAACTACACGTCCGTTACAGTTAGAATTCTGGTTGCAGAAAGCACTGTGGAGTATAATTCACTCCTGCAAAATTTCTATTGAAATGGTTAACATCTTTTAAAGTTTTGGCTTAAGAGAATAAATCTCAGTAATTTTGAAAGTTCTCTTAATGGAACCCTTCATTTACTCTGAGGCCTTGCTATTTCTGTTAATTAAGAGCATGGGCTAGGCAGAGAGGACACTGCTGCTCAGGGTCTCACTATAGAGCAAAGCACCATCAGTGATCTATTATATTAGAGGCAGAAGAAGGCATGATGGACCTCTATATGGGATACTTTATGCGGCAGCTATGTTGCATATACATCTTTGCAAATTAATGAAATGATGACACGTGCCAAAGCTCAGTTTTCTTTGTAACCTGTTCTTTCAAAGAGCCCTTCTCAGTGCAGCACAGAAGGACTGAATAAGACTCTACTCTTTTCTAATTAACATTTGTAAATGGAATCCAATCATTTCTCTCTCTTCTTAATGAGTCGGATTAATCTTTGTTTGTGTTAAAACTATGGCTATTTAACCAGAAAGAAATTTATGAGTTATTGCACAGTGGATTTTGTGGCAGAGGTATCTAACAAGAATAGTATGATTCAGCATGTATTATTTTTGTTTTGCAAATGATTTCAAAGCACATTTTGGTAACTTGGAATTCTCAAAGAGGGGCAACGGTGCTGCTTTCCCACCATCGAATTTTCGGGAAGCGGTTTTCCCAGCTTGCCCACAGATGCACCCAGGGCTTGCCAGCAGAGTGCCTTAACCCCAAGAAGCAGCTATTCAAAATTAAACTGCACATTAGGACAGTTTTCACTACAATCAACTCGAGTGTCAGCGCTAATGAGCAACAGGACTAGTGTGGGTAAATCAAGCCAGAGATAACTTTCTATTTTAGCCATTAAATTTTATTGTCTCCACATCTTTAAATTCAGTGGTAAAGTTACCTGGTTTGTCTTTCAGTTTTATTCTCTTCCCACTCCTTGAAGGTAGTGATAAAAAAATATCAAGTTAAGTCCAAAGCAGGGAAAATGAGGAAGAGGAAAAAGGTGGTATGTAAATGATTGATCCCTGTATAATTTAGATTTAATGGTGAATAGGGGCTACTTTCAGCTAATGAAAGAAAAATACCCTGTAGGCAGCAAACCTAAGATACTTCACTATAAGGGCTGATAAGATTGTAAGGATACATAACTATAGGAGAGGTTTAGAATACTGTTTTCACTTTTTAAATATGTGGACCAATGAGTTTTTAAAAAGTAAAAATTATGGAATATATTCCTAACATTTCAATAAAGTTAGTGAAGACTTCCTAAAGCACAACCCTTTTGTGTCACTGCCAAAGACATAATAATGCTTTTGTATCCCACATGAAAACTGTTAGCTATGAAGTGACTAAACTGTACTGCTTCTGCCCAAATCACCACTGAACTCTGAAGGCTGATAAGCTGACACTCAGGAGACAGATAATTTTGTTAAACAGGAAGCATCATGGCACCCAAGATTTCGACCAACAGTGAATCTGTTTGCTAATCACTTTCTGAGCAAGAAGTAACTTTCCTACCAAAAAGGATTTAAAGCACCCTTTCCACACCACTCCAGAGATAAGAATGCTAATCCAACAGCCACCAAATAAAGTATGTGTAGGACTGAGTATTCATCTCAGCCCCACCCAGAAGTCTCTAAGAAATAGTGAAGAAAAACAAATTCTCAGTAAAAATCAAGTAAATTGATACATACTTAAAAATTGCATTTGGAATAAGGGTATATGATGAATATGTTAGATTAGTAATAAGGTCTTTAAAGAAAGGAGCACATATCTCAAGACTGATTTTGTAAGGCAAAGAATAATAGAACAAAACACTATTCTTTCAGCTATGCTGGTTGAAGATTATTACCAGCTTCTTATGCCACAGGAAATGGAGTGCCAATCTCCAATACCCATATTAGTATAGCATTCCTCATGTCCAAGAAGGCATGATCAACTTGATATGGCTCTCATTATTCATCTTTAGGTCAGCAAATCCATTTGTCCTGAGTTAAAAAACCCACACTGGGCTTCCATAGATAGATATCTAGAACAAGACTCAATGAATATTTGCTGAATGAATGAATCTTGGACTTAGTAGGCACTCCATACTAGACTCATAATTCTGGTGTTCAAAAAAGAGGAAAACAGGTAAAAGGTAATCCTTAAAGAATTCTCATTGCAATAGGGCTTATTTTTGTCTGGGCGTGCTACAAACTATGCTATGTTCTTCACATTCAAGATGAAATAAAGGCCATTGGGTAAATGTCCTAACAAATTTCACCTCTCTGGCCTTGACCTTTTAAGTGTATTTTGGTTCTGGTCTTGGCTTTTGGAAAAGTGTCTATATAGAGCTCATCTCTCATGGCCAGTTCAGTCTGGCAGAACATAATGTCCAGTAGAGGGCTCCCAGAGAGAGACTGATTTGGCTTAGCAGTCATTTTGGCCCATTCTATTGGCAGGGCTAAAGAGTTCTGATAGGTCCACTCTGATCTTTTCAACTATTCTAGACCTCTTGTGTCCATGAAGTAGTCTTTTTCTTTTTTTATTCTTTCACCGTTCTGGAGGCCACAGTCTGAAATCCAAGGTGTCAGCAGGGCTGTGCTCCTTTAGCAGACTAGTGGAGAATACTTCCTTGCCTATCCCAGCTTCTGGTGACTCCAAGCCTTCCTTGGCTTGTGGCTGCATAATTTCAATTTCTACCCTTGTCTTCATGGAGATTTCTCCCCTGGGCTTTGACCTCTTCTGTGCTATTAGGACATCTATCATTGAATTTAGGGGCAACCCAGATAATTCAGGATGATCTCATTTCAGGATTCTTGATTTAAATACATCTATAAGGATTTTTTTTTTACCAAATAATGTCACATCCACAGGATCCAGGTGGACATATCTTTTGGGGCACGACCATTCAACTCACTACAGTAGGTGATTTAGAACTACTCAGCCTCTCTGTGTCCTAAATGAATCTTGAATGTTGAAGAGGTAAGCAATCTGTGATATAACATTTGGTATTCTAAAAACTTATTTTAAAAATTACCTACTTACCTTCATTTTGTGCCTATATCCTCATGTAATCATTTTAACTTACTATTTTTATTGTCTTCATTAACAGTTCATCTACTCCAAGGTTTCTTAGCCTTGGCACTATTGACATTTTGGGCTGGATATCCTATTCGTTGTAGGATGTTTAGCAGTATCCCTGACCTCTACCCTCTAGATGCCAGTAGCACTCCCCTCAGTTCTGACAATAAAACAGGTCTCTAGACATTGCCACATGTCCTCAAGGTCAAGGAATTGTGTTTAGTTGACAACCACTGGTCTACATCAAACATTGCTAGATGGGACTCTTAGAAATTACACTGAATCACCATTAAACATTATCTAAGTCATACCTTTGATTTCTTTGGCTAACACAGGTGCCCTGAAAATATTATTTTAAAATGTTTTATTTCATTTCAGCTTAGAATAATGAATAAATGGAACACTTTCCTAGTGTATATACAATTTTAGATGGCCCCGCCTACACCACCATACCAAGTGTCAAGAAAGAATATAGCTCAGAATGTGCTTTGCAATTTGCTTATCGGTTATTCAAGAATAGGCAGGAGTTTGCACATTTCAACCAGAAAGGAGAAATTGAGTTCCTTTGTAACAGAGTTTGACAGAGAAATGTATATGATATCCATAAATGAAGTTAAATTACAGAAAAAATCTCTGTCTTATACTTAATAGTATAAACAACAGTGATTAACCATTTATTAGGCCAATACTTCTTAGAGAAGTATCATGATGAAATTGCTTTCCTCCAAAAGGGGAAAATCATTCTAGAATTGGAAGTAGTCATCAAAACAACCCACCAAGAGAATTAAAAGACCCTTTGACATCTTTTATTTGTTCTGTCTCTGACATTCTGGAAACACTGATCATTTGTTCCTATTGAATCAACTACCACCTTCCTTATGGGCAAAATCTCCGACTTGCATTGGTAAAATTCATGGTGCACCTCCCATCAAGATTCAGATAGATTCCTCAAAACCTCTTCCTAGAATTAATCAATACCCTATAAGGAAAGAAGCCCTTCAAGGCATAAAACCCACAATAGAAGACTACAGGGCTCAAGACCTCATTCTCCCTTGTACTAGCCCCTGTAACACTCCCATTTTACCACTGAGAAAACCTAAGGGCTGAGGGTGAAGGTTTTTCCAGAACCTCGGAAAATTAAGCAACGTTGGTATCCCTCAACACCCTATTGTTCTTAACCCTCACATGTCACTAACATGCATTCCCACCAGAAGCAAATTCTTTACTGTAACTGATTTATGCAGTGCATTCTTTATTATTCCAGTTGATGAAGTCAGCCAATACCTTTTTGCCTTCCTTTGGAAAGAAAAACAATTTACTGGAGCAGTAATGCCTCAGGGTTTTACTTATAGGCCTCTTATTTCTCCCAAATCCTGAAGGCTGATCTGGGTGATATAAAGTTCCCTAGAGGTTCTACTCTGTTGCCACATGTGGATGATTTGCTCTTTGCTCTTCTTTTCCAGCCTCCTCAGAGAAAGAGAGCATCCAATTGCTAAAACTTTTAGCCTCATAGGGACATAAGGTCACCAGGGAAAAATTGCAATTTGCCCAAACTCAGGTTTGATATTTAGGGCATCTGATACTAGAACAAGGGCTATTTAGATCTACATAGACTTCATGGTGTCCTAAGTTTCCCCAAAACTAAGTGCCAACTGGAGGTTTTCTCAGGCTAGTTGGGTATTGATGAAATTAGTTTCCAAATTTCTCTCTTATGGCCAAACTTCTGTATGTTTTACTAAACAATTACAACTCAGAACCAATTTTATGGGAAGAAGAGGACGACATAGTCTTCAAGGCCTTAAAGGAGAATTGATGAACCCACCTGCTCTCAGGCATCCCAATTATCAGATTCCCTTTTTCCTTATTGTATATGTAAAGGAAGGGAATGTCCTTGGTCTACTTACCACAAAACACGGGAACCACCCATCAACCCATAGGGTGTTATAGTCAACGATAGGACTCTGTGGCATGGGGATACCCCCCTTGCCTTAGAGCCGTTACAGCACTGCCTTTTTGGTTAACACCACTGGGGAAATTGTTGTGGGGTCCGCTTTTACCATGTTTGTACCTCGGGTAGTAAAGGTTCTCCTGAATTCTCATCACATTCAACATTTCTCAGTCAGTTGCCTCACCTCATATAAAGTCCTTTTGTTCACTGCTACTCTTCTCCCCTCTGTTGCCAACAAAGTCCCTCATGACTGCTTAATGCTGATGGGCCACCTCCTGACTCCTCATGATGATCTACAGGAAAGTTTTCTGAGTAACGCTGACTTCTCATGGTTCATGAACGGTTCTTCTTTAAAAAGTGACCACTGCACATATTGGGCTGGGTATGCTATTGCAATTCATTTTGATGTTGTCAAGGCAGCATCTTTACCTATGGCTACTTTGGCCCAAAAGGCTGAATTATACGCTTTTTCACACAGGCTTGTACCTTAGCTAAGGACAAACTTTCAATGTTTATACTGATAGTAGATATACTTTCAGAGCAGCTCATGATTTTAGAATGTTGTGGAAGCAATGTGCCTTCCTTACGTCCAGCGGAAATAAAATTAAAGATGACCCCTATGTTCAGGAACGATTAGATGCCATCTTTTACCTGCTGTTTAGCTATTGCGATTCCAGGGCTTTTTAAACTTGGCTCTCTGAAAGCTAAGGGAAATCACCTTGCTGACATTTCCATAAGGGGTGCTGCCCTTAAAGGGACAAACAGAAGCCAAACCTCTGTCATGGTCTAAAGGGATATTTCCCCAAATGATAATTTAGAAAAACTGGCTATAGAAGTCCAACAATTGGCCTCAGAAAAGGAAAAACAAGATTGGAAATTCAACGATTGTTGATTTGAAAAAAAGAGCGAGTTCTGGTTCAGACCAAATAACAATCCAGTTCTACCAGAGACTCTAAAGTTCCCACTCCTCACCACTGTACAGGCATTAAACCATTGGTCTATTGGAAAAATGATAGCCTTCATGAAAGAATATTGGTGAGAAAACATTAACAAGGCTGTAGAAAGTGCCTACCTCACTTGGCCCTTTTGTCTGAAGTACAGCCCAGGGGAGCCTGTTCATACGGCACGCAGACATTTTAAACTACCTAATGGATCATTCAAGGTCTAGCAAATGGATTTCATACAACTTCCTCTATCTAATGGTTATAGATATGTTTTAGTTATAGTCTGAAGGTACTCATACCTGGCTGAAGTCTTCCCTTGCAGATAGGGTACTGCCTCTTGTGTTGCTAAAGTCCTTTTGGAAAAATTGAGCCTACCTGGGGAACTCCTCTCCAACTTCAAAGTGATTGAAGAGCACATTTTACTGGCCGCATTTTACTTGTTTCAACAAGTCTGCACTGTTCAGCTGGTTTTACAACTCTTTCACTGTGCTTACCACCCTCCGTCCTCTGGTTTTGTGGCATACACTAATGGCATTATTAAGACTCAATTGGCAAATTTGTAGAGGTCCTCCAAATACCTTGGCCAAAAACATTGCCGTTGGTTCTTCTAAATCTCAGATCCACGCCTTTTGGAACTCATAAACTCTCACCCTTTGAGATACAGGACACCCAATGCACTTGGCTCCTGCTTCTTTTGACCCATAACTGATAAAAAGAGAGATACCCCAATATTGCAGAGGGCTAATTACTTCTATTAAAAATAACCATGATTTGGTAGAGCAATCTTTTCACAGTGCACTCTTGGGAGATGAAGACCTTAAGCATCACACCTTGTAACCTGGAGATTTCGTCTATTGGGAAAGACACCTCCACATAAACTTACTTCAACATCACTGGAGAGGCCCCAAACAGGTACTGCTTACCAACCCTTATGACACCAAACTCCAAGGGTTAGACCCTTGGACTCACCTAAGTGACACACCTAAGGAAGCATTGAACCCCAACTAGATCTGCACATCATCTGGTGACCTGAAAGTAAAGATTTCTTGGAAATGAAGCAGGTGATATATTGAGACAGCTTTCCCAAGATATCCAGACCAGGCCCGTTGGAAGTTTGTCACCAAACTTTTTTTTTTTTAATTAATTAATTAATTTATTTATTTATTTTTGGCTGTGTTGGGTCTTCATTTCTGTGCGAGGGCTTTCTCTAGTTGCGGCGAGCGGGGGCCACTCTTCATCGCAGTGCGCGGGTCTCTCACTATCGCGGCCTCTCTTGTTGCGGAGCACAGCCTCCAGACGCGCAGGCTCGGTAGCTGTGGCTCACGGGCTTTGTTGCTCCGCGGCATGTGGGATCCTCCCAGACCAGGGCTCGAACCTGTGTCCTCTGCATTGGCAGGCAGATTCTCAACCATTGTGCCACCAGGGAAACCCTGTCACCAAACTTTTGATGATGACATAAAGCTTCAGATGATCTCCAATGTCTATGATCTTAATATATGGACAGATATTTTAAAACAAATTTTTAGATAAAAAGCACCTGAGAATTCTCCCTCCAACCCTTCCTCATTACTTGAATGTGACCTGAATAGCTTTCCAATCTGTGCACTTTCCCTCCGACATGAGACAGTACACCCAGGAAATGTCCTTCCTGACACTGAGTGAGAAAAAGCTGCTGAAACTATAAAACCTGACTCTTTATTGGTAATGCTTTGAAAGAAAGATGTTGATCAAAAGGGGAAAATGTAAAAAATTAATAAACAGAAACCTCAATTTGATTTGGAAGACCAGAAGGATGATAGCAGAGCCCAACAGGAAGAAGAAAGATGCCTCTTTTTTCCTGGCAAGGGCTCAGCCAATAAAAAGCAATGGACTCTTTGTTTACTATAGTCCTCCCAACTTCCTTTTTCCCCTTATAAAAGTTTCCTGATTCCCTCGCTGTGCAGGTACTTGCACACGGCTCATCATAGCTGCAGACCACAAGTTGCAGTTCTCTGCTGATCCTGAATAAACCCATCTTTGCTGGAAAAATACCTGGCACTCTATTTATTTTAGGTCAACACACCTAACTTACGAAACATCCTAGCTTAACCTAGCCTGCTTTAAATGTGCTCAGGACACTTACATTAGTTTAAAGTTTGGCAAAATTATCTGACACAAAGCCTACTGTAATTCATTGACTACTGGACTGAAAGTGAAAAACAGAATGGTTACATGGGTACAGAATGGTTGTAATGTTTCTTACCCTCATGATCTCATGGCAAAATGGGAGTTGCAGCTCACTGCCACTGCCCAGCATCACAAGGGACTATCATACCACATGGACTAGTCTGAGAAAAGATAAAAATCGAAAGTATGGTTTCTAGCGAATATATATCACTTTTGCACCATCATAAAGTTGAAAAATTGTAAATTGAACCATCCTAAGTCAGGGACCGTCTGTAGTTAATATGTGTAAAGCACAAAGAATGAGGCCTGGCATGCAGTAAATGTTCAATAAATGGTGACTATTACTGCTATAAAGCAGTAAAACTGCTACTGCTTTACTTTTCTTACGTCCCTTTTTATCTGATTTGACCCAGCTCCCTAAAGGCTCCAATGTCCTAAACCAAAGAGGCTGCTTATAATTTCTTCTACTCTGTTAAGAAATAAAACACTTGAACTTCAGAGATTCTCCTCAAGCCTTACTTTTCATCTCGTAGTTTGTGTTTATTGGCTTTGGGGATCATAACTTCCTTTTGCATTTTACAAGTTCTATTTCAATCACTATTTACTTTCATTATATATTAAATCATACTGAATTTACATGGAAATGAATTTTGTTGGCACAGAATAAAGAACTTAAAAATCATTGTATGAATAATAGAAATGGAAGGGGGATTATTTTGTGTGATATGAATCAAGCATGGTGGAAAGAATGCAGTGCTCCCTCATGGAAGCAGGGTTCCACTGAAGGTTTGGTGATATTTAAATTCTATAGAATGAATACTTTTCCTTTGATAATTCTTGACCACTCTCTCTCTCTATATATATTTTTTTAATTCACCATATTCTTTTTAATACATTTTTAGGGTGGAGTTTTAGTGATTAATTTCTTAATCTTAACATCTATCAACTCCAATGAAAGAAATTCTTCATGTCTCAATATTAATAAAAAATAAATGCAATATAATAGTATTAGTGTAAATATTATCAATGACATATTAAAATGAACTTCTCGAGTGGAGTTCTTCCTAACCCAAAAGATAATGAGCAAAAATACATATATTATATGGAAAATTATGATCTGAGTATTAGAGCTATTTTGTTAGTTAATTAACTCAAAGAGTTAATAATTTTCAAACCTAGAGAAAAAAGTATAAAAAAAATTTTTAAATTAACATAGAAACCAAGGTTACCAAAATTTTAAGAATGAGTTTACAAAGTATCTTTGAGGAAGAAAAATAAACCTGAATGACTCTACTTTCTCATTACCATAAATCATTTTAGTGATGAACCCCTTCGATTCTAAGGAAAACAACAAATATAAACTAATATTGCAGGCAAAATTCCCAGAAGACAAGCAGTTTTTTCTGCTTACTAAGGTGTTTTTTTCCAAGATCCATCATGATCAAATATAATTTTATTATGCTCTTTATCTGAGAATACCATAAGATGTCAGAGTGGGAGAAAATGCTGAAATCTTGTAATCATACATTCCTACAAAAGAGCGCCTATCAAAGCGATCTTTAAGACACCATGAATTGGGACAAAGTCTTAGAGATTTGGGCATGTGGCTGGATGCTGCCTCAAAGTGGTAGAGAAGAAAAAGGTGAAAAAGTTACACCATTGGTACCTAAGAAAGCATGAAGTCATGAATATTGCCTCTATGCATTGTTCTTCTCCCCATAGCTCCAGAAAGGCAGAGGGACAAAATATTTCTCATTTTTCTCTCTGATCAGTAGGGGTAGAGAGCCAATCTGAGAAAAGAATGAGGAGTATTTTATCTCACCCTTCAGAACATCCTTTCAACCTGAGTTTATCTGATTAAATGATTTAAAAAGTGATGCAGTAAAGACATATCTGGTAAGGGATTTGTGTCTAGAGTACATCCTCTAGGAGATCTAGAACACTATAATTAAATAAGAAGATGACAGAAAACCAAATAAAAAATGAACAAAGGATTTGAATAAACAACCAACCAGAGAAGAAATTTTCTTTTAACATCTTTATTGGAGTATAATTGCTTTACAATGGAGTATAATATCTTTATTGGAGTATAAATGCTTTACAATGTTCAATTAGTTTCTGCTGTATAACAAAGTGAAACAGCTATATGTATACATATATCCCCATACCCCTCCCTCTTGCACCTCCCTCCCACCCTCCCTATCCCACCGCTCTAGGTGGTCACAAAGTACCAAGCTGATCTCCCTGTGCTATGCAGCTGCTTCTCACTACCTACCTATTTTACATTTGGTAGTGTATATATGTCAATGCTATTCTCTCACTTCGTCCCAGCTTACCCTACCCACTCCCTGTGTCCTCAATTCCATTCTCTACGTCTGCGTCTTTATTCCCGTCCTGCCCCTAGGTTCATCAGAACCATTTTCTTTTTTTAGGTTCCATATATATGTATTAGCATACAGTATTGTTTTTCGTTTTCTGACTTACTTTACTCTGTATGGCAGACTCTAGATCCATCCACCTCATTACAAATAACTCAATTTTGTTTCTTTTTATGGCTGAGTAATATTCCATCGTATATGGAATATTCTTTAGCCATTCACCTGTCGATGGACACTTAGGTTGCTTCCATGTCCTGGCTATTGTAAATAGTGCTGCAATGAATATTGTGGTACATGTCTCTTTTTGAATTATGGTTTTCTCAGGGTATTTGTCAAGTAGTAGGATTGCTAGGTCATATGGTAGTTCTATTTTTAGTTTTTTAAGGAACCTCCATACTGTTCTCCATAGTGCCTGTATCAATTTACATTCCCACCAGCAGTGCAAGAGGGTTCCCTTTTCTCCACACCCTCTGCAGCAGTTATTGTTTGTAGATTTTTTGATGATGGCCATTCTGACCGGTGTGTGAGGTGATACTTCATTGTGGTTTTGATTTGTATTTCTCTAATGATTAGTGATGTTGAGCATCCTTTCATGTGTTTGTTGGCAATCTGTATGTCTTCTTTGAAGAAATGTCTATTTAGGTCTTCTGCCTATTTTTGGATTGGGTGGTTGTTTCTTTGATATTGAGCTGCATGAGTTGCTAGTATATTTTAGAGATTAATCCTTTGTCATTTGCTTCGTTTGCAAATATTTTCTCCCATTCTGAGTGTTGTCTTTTCATCTTGTTTATGGTTTCCTTTGCTGTGCAAAAGCTTTTACGTTTCATTAGATCCCATTTGTTTATTTTTGTTTTTATTTCCATTACTCTAGGAGGTGGGTCAAAAGAGATCTTGCTGTGATTTATGTCATAGAGTGCTCTGCCTATGTTTTCCTCTAAGAGTTTTATAGTGTTGGGGCTTACATTTAGGTCTTTAATCCATTTTGAGTTTATTTTTGTGTATGGTGTCAGCAAGTGTTCTAATTTCATTCTTTTACATGTTGCTGTCCAGTTTTCCCAGCACCATTAATTGAAGATGTTGTCTTTTCTCCACTGTATATTCTTGCCTCCTTTGTCAAAGATAAGGTGACCATATGTGCGTGTGTTTACCTCTGGGCTTTCTATCCTGTTTCATTGATCTATATTTCTGTTTTGGTGCCAGTACCATACTGTCTTGATTACTGTAGCATTGCAGCATAGTCTGAAATAAGTGAGCCTGATTCCTCAGGTTCCGTTTTTGTTTCTCAAGATTGCTTTGACTATTCGGGGTCTTTTGTGTTTCCATGCAAATTGTGAAATTTTTTGTTCTAGGTTTGTGAAAAATGTCATTGGTAGCTTGATAGGGATTGCATTGAATCTGTAGATTGCTTTGGGTATTATAGTCATTTTCACAATGTTGATTCTTCCAATCCAAGAATATGGTATATCTCTCCATCTGTTTATATCATCTTTAATTTCTTTCATCAGTGTCTTATACTTTTCTGCATACAGGTCTTTTGTTTTCTTAGGAAGGTTTATTCCTAGGTATTTTATTCTTTTCATTGCAATGGTAAATGTAAGTGTTTCCTTAATTTCTCTTCCAGATTTTTCATCATTAGTGTATAGGAATGCAAGAGACTCTATGCATTGATTTTGTATCCTTCTACTTTACCAAATTCATTGATTAACTCTAGTTTCCTGTTAGCATCTTTAGGATTCTCTATGTATGGTATCATGTCATCTTCAAACAGCGACACTTTTACTTCTTCTTTTCTGATTTGGATTGCTTTTATTTCTTTTTCTTCTCTGATTGCCATGGCTAAAGCTTCCAAAACTAGGTTGAATAATAGTGGTGAAAGTGGGCAACCTTGTCTTGTTCCTGATCTTAGAGAAAATGGTTTTAGTTTTTCACCATTGAGAACGATGTTGGCTGTAGGTTTGTCATATATATGGCCTTTATTATGTTGAGTTAGGTTCCCTATATGCCTACTTCCTGGGGAATTTTTATAGTAAATTGGCATTGAATTTTGTAAAAATCTTCTTCTGCATCTATTGAGATTATCATATGGTTTTTATTCTTCAATTTGTTAATATGATGTATCACATTGATTGATTTGTGTATATTGAAGAATCCTTGCATTCCTGGGATAAACTTCACTTGATCATGGTGTATGACCCTTTTAATGTGCTGTTGGATTCTGTTTGCTAGTATTTTGTTGAGGATTTTTGCATCTCTGTTCACCTGTGATATTGGCCTGTGGTTTTCTTTGTTATGTGACACCTTTTTCTGGTTTTGGTATCAGAGTGATGGAATGAGTTTGGGAGTGTTCCTCCCTCTGCTATGTTTTGGAAGCATTTGAGAAGGATAGGTGTTAACTCTTCTCTAAATGTTTGATAGAATTCACCTGTGAAGCCATCTGGTCCTGGTCTTTTGTTTGTTGGAAGATTTTTAATCACAGTTTCAATTTCAGTGCTTGCGATTGGTCTGTTTATATTTTCTATTTCTTCCTGGTTTGGTCTCGGAAGGTTGTTCTTTTCTAAGAATTTTTCCATTTCTTCCAGGTTGTCCATTTTATTGGCATATAGTTGCTTGTAGTAATCTTTCATGACCTTTTGTATTTCTGTACTGTAAGTTGTTACTTCTCCTTTTTTATTGCTAATTCTGTTGGTTTGAGCCTTCTCCCTTTTTTTCTTGATGAGTCTGGCTAATGGTTTATCAATTTTGTTTATCTTCTCAAAGAACCAGCTTTTGGTTTTATTGATCTTTGCTATTGTTTCTTTCATTTCTTTTTCATTTATTTCTGCTCTGATCTTTATGATTTCTTTCCTTCTGCTAACTTTGGGTCTTTTTTTTTCCTCTTCTCTAGTTCCTTTAGGTGTAAGGTTAGGTTGTTTATTTGAGACTTTTCTTGTTTCTTGAGGTAGGACTGTATTGTTATAAACTTCCTTCTTAGAACTGCTTTTGCTGCATCCCATAGGTTTGAGATCATTGTCTCTTCATTGTCATTTGTCTGTAGGTATTTTCTGATTTCCTCTTTGATTTCTTCAGTGATCTCTTAGTTATTTAGTAGCATATTGTTTAGCCTCCATGTGTTTGTATTTTTTACAGTTTTTTTTCCTGTAATTGATATCTGGTCTCATAGTGTTGTGGTCAGAAAAGATGCTTGAAACGATTTCAATTTTCTTAAATTTACCAAGGCTTGATTTGTGACCCAAGATATGATCTATCCTGGAGAATGTTCCATGACCACTTGAGAAGAAACTGTATTCTGTTGTTTTTGGATGGAATGTCCTATAAATATCCATTAAGTCCATCTTGTCTAATGTGTCGTTTAAAGCTTGTGTTTCCTTATTTATTTTCATTTTGGATGATCTGTCCATTGGTGAAAGTGGGGTGTTAAAGTCCCTGACTATTATTATGTTACTGTCGATTTCCCCTTTTGTGGCTCTTAGCATTTGCCTTATGTATTGAGGTGCTCCTATGTTGGGTGGATAAATATTTACAATTGTTACATCTTCTTCTTGGATTGACCCCTTGATCATTATATAGTATCCTTCTTTGTCTCTTGTAATAGTCTTTATTTTAAAGTCTACTTTTTCTGATACGAGAATTGTAACTCCAGCTTTCTTTTGATTTCCATTTGCCTGGAATATCTTTTTCCATCCCCTCACTTTCAGTCTGTATGTGTCCCTAGGTCTGAAGTGGGTCTCTTGTAGACAGCATATATACATGTCTTGTTTTTGTATCCTTTCAGCCAGTCTGTGTCTTTTGGTTGGAGCATTTAATCCATTTACATTTAAGGTAATTATGTTCCTATTACCATTTTCTTAATTGTTTTGGGTTTGTTATTGTAGGTCTTTTCCTTCTCTCGTGTTTCCTGCCTAGAGAATTTCCTTTAGCATTTGTGGTAAAGCTGGTTTTGCCGTGCTGAACTCTCTTAAGTTTTGCTTGTTTGTAAAGGTTTAAATTTCTCACTTGAATCTGAATGAGATCCTTGCTGGAGAGAGTAATCTTGGTTGTAGGTTTTTCCCTTTCATCACTATAAATATGTCCTGCCACTCCCTTCTGGCTTGCAGAGTTTTTGCTGAAAGATCAACTCTTAACCTTATGGGGATTCCCTTGTGTGTTATTTGTTGCTTTTCCCTTGCTGCTTTTAATGTTTTTTCTTTGTATTTAATTTTTGGTAGTTTGATTAATATGTATCTTGGCATGTTTCTCATTGGATTTATCCTGTATGGGACTCTATGCACTTCCTGGAATTGATTGACTGTTTCCTTTCCCATGTTAGGGAAGTTTTTGACTCTAATCTCTTCAAATATTTTCTCAGACCTTTTCTTTTTCTCTTCTTCTGAAACACCTGTTATTCAAATGTTGGTGCATTTAATGTTGTCCCACAGGTCTCTGACACTGTCCTCAATTCTTTTAATTCTTTTTTCTTTATTCTGTTCTGTGGCAGGTATTTCCACTATTTTATCTTCCAGGTCACTTATCCATTCTTCTGTTTCAGTTATTCTGCTATTGATTCCTTCTAGAGTATTTTTATTTTCATTTATTGTGTTGTTCATCATTGTTTGTTTGCTCTTTAGTTCTTCTAGGTCCTTGTTAAACATTTCTTGTATTTTCTCCAATCTATTTCTGACATTTTGGATCATCTTTACTATCATTACTCTGAATTCTTTTTCCACTAGACTGCTTAGTTCCTCTTCATTTGTTTGGTCTCTTAGATTTTTACCTTGTTCCTTCATCTGCTGCATATTTCTCTGTCTTCTCATTTTGTTTAACTTACTTTGTTTGGGGTGTACTTTTCACAGGCTGCAGGTTCATAGTTCCTGTTGTTTTTGGTGTCTGCCCCCAGTGGGTGAGTTTGGTTCAGCAGCTTGTGTAGGCTTCCTGGTTGAGGGGGCTGGTGCCTGTGTTCTGGTGGGTGGGGCTGTATCTTGTTCTTCAGGTGGGCAGGGCTGCGTCTGGTGGTGTGTTTTGGAGTGTCTGTGAACTTAGTATCACGTTAGGCAGCCTCTCTGCTAATGGGTGTCGTTGTGTTCCTGTCTTGCTAGTTGTTTG
The DNA here is from genome assembly GCF_028023285.1 of Balaenoptera ricei. Classification (NCBI taxonomy): domain Eukaryota; kingdom Metazoa; phylum Chordata; class Mammalia; order Artiodactyla; family Balaenopteridae; genus Balaenoptera; species Balaenoptera ricei. The sequence continues at coordinate 133,446,560 of NC_082642.1, forward strand.
GCATGGGGCATCCAGCACTGGAGCTTGCTGGCCGTTGGGTGGACCTGGTCTTAATGTTGAGATGAAGATCTCTGGGAGAACTCTCGCTGATTGATATTACATGGGGCTGTGAGGTTTCTGTTTGTCCAATGTCCTGGACTCGGCCATCTCACCTTGGAGGCTCAGACCTGACACCTGACCGGAGCACGAAGACCCTGCTAGCCATATGGCTCAGAGGAAAAGGAAGAAAAAAAAAAAAAAAAGTCAAACAGATAGAACCCTAAGACAAATGGTAAAAGCAAACTTAAACAGACAAAATCACACAAAGAAGCATACACATACACACTTACAAAAAGAGGAAAAGGAAAAAAAATTTTTTAATTAAAAAAATAAGAAAAATAGAAAAATAAAAAATAATAAAATTTAAAAAAAGGAAGAGAGCAACCAAACCAATAAACAAATCCACCAATGAAAATAAGCACTAAAATCTAAACTAAGCTAAACATAAAACCGGAAACAAATTAGACGCAGAAAGCAAACCCCAAGTCTACAGTTGCTCCCAAAGTCCACTGCCTTAATTTGGGGAACATTCATTGTGTATTCAGGTATTCTTCCGATGCAAAGTTTATCAAGTTGTTTGTGGGGATGTAATCTGTTCCTGAGGCTGCATGGAGAAATTTCCCTTTCTCCTCTTTGTTAGCACAGCTCCTGGGGTTCCGCTTTGGTTTTGGCCCCACCTCTGCACGTAGGCTGCCCTCAGGCATCTGTTCTCTGCCCAGACAGGAGGGGGTTAAAGTAGCAGCTGATTAGGGCTCTCTTGCTCACTCAGGCCAGGGAGATGGAGTGGTACGGTAGTCACAATTGGAATGCAGGGTGAGCCTGAGGTGGCACAGGCCAGTGTGACATTGCAACATCCTGAGTTGCACCGTGTGTTCTCCAGGGGAAGTTGTCCCTAGATCACAGGATCCTGGCAGTGGTGTGCTGCACAGGCTCCTGGCGGGGTGTGGGTAGTTACCTGCGCTTGCACACAGGATTCTTGGTGGTAGCAGTAGCAACGTTAGTTGTTTGTACCTGTCTCTGGGTTCTGAGTTGATAGCCATGGCTTGCGCCCATCTCTGGAGCTCACTTAGGCGGTGCTCTGTTTTCTGTGTGCACATGGGGAAGGAAAGCCCTCTCCTCATGCACCCCGAAACAATGGGCTCTTGCATCTTTGGCAGTTCCAGACTTTTCCCCAGACTCCCTCCCGGCCAGCTGTGTCACAGTAGCCCCCTTCAGGCTGTCTTCATGCAGCCAACCCCAGTCCTCTCCCTGGGCTCTAACCTCTGAAGCCTGATCCTCAGCTCTCAGTCCCCACCCACCCCAGCAGGTGAGCAGACCAGCATCTCAGGTCAGTGAGTGTTGGTCGTCACTGATCCTTTGTGTGGGAATCTCTCTGCACCCCTGTTGCTGCACTCTCCTTCGTGGCTCTGAAGCTTCCCCCCTGCCCATCCCCCATCACTGCCAGTGAAGGGGTTCCCTAGTGTGTGGAACATTTTCCTCCTTCGCAGCTCCCTCCCAGAAGTGTGGGTCCCATCCCTATTCTTTTGTCTCTGTTTTTTCTTTTTTCTTTTGCCCTACCCAGGTAAGTGGGGATTTTCTTCCCTTTTGGAAGTCTGAGGTCTTCTGCCAGAGTTCAGTAGGTGTTCTGTAGCAGTTATTCCAATGTAGATATATTTTTGATGTATTTGTGGGGAGAAAGGTGATCTCCACATCTTACTCCTCCACCATCTTGAAAGTCCCCCCAAGGAAGAGATTTAAATGGTAAGTACCTGGAAAGATGTTCAACACCATTATTCATTCGGGAAAACCTAATTAAAAATTAAGATAAGATACGACCATACACATCCTAGAGTGGATAAAATTGTTAAAACTGATAATACAAAGTGCTGGGGAGGATGTGGAGCATCTGGACCTCTTATACATTTCGCTAGTGGCAATGCCAAATAGAATACCTTTGAAACATAGTTTTGAAGAATAAACATACACTTACCTTATGATGAAGCAATACCTCTTCCAAGAATTTACCAAAGAGTAATGAAAACACGTGTTCACACAAAGACCTGTATATAAATGTCCGTGGACTTTTTTATTCATAATCACCCGAAACCATAAACAACCCAAATATCCATTAGCTGGTGAATTTTTAAACAAATTATGATAACTTCATACAATGAAGTACTACTCAGCAGCAAAAATGGATGAACTACTGATGCAAAAACATAGGTGAATCTCAAAAACATTATGTTAGCTAAAAGAAGCCAGATACGAAAGGTATATACTGTGTGATTTCTTTTACATGAATATCTGGAAAGAGCAAAATTAAAGGGACATAAATCAGAGTACTGGTTGGGTGTAGAGGAAGAGGATTAATTACAAAGGAGTACAGGGAGAAATTTTAGAGTGATAGCAATAGTCTATTTATACTGTGATGGAAGTAGTGGTTGCACAACTATATACATTCATCAAGATTTATAAAATTACGTGCTTTAAAATTGTGAAATTTACCATATGTGAATTATACCTCAATAAACTTGACTTTAAATAAATGATGCCGTGTACTTGAGATCATCCCCACATACAGGGTAGTTCACTCCAAACCCAAACTCACCTAGGCAGAACCAAGCCACAATCAGGGGAATAGATGTAGGCTATCATCATTTATTTTAGCTTTTCATAATTCTTTAGTATTGGATGCAACCTTCCAAAACCTAATAGTACTGTTGCCCTTGATAAGAAATTAATAATTTCCCTAAAGTTGTTGCATTAAGTAGGATAGACCAGGCCATGCTATGGGAAAAAACCTCAATTTTCTGTAGTTTAGCACAGCAGACATTTATTTGTTGCTCATGGAAATCCTGCTGTGATTTTCTGATGACTCTCTAGAGCAACTGTTGCCCATGCAATCACTTGGCAGCTTCAGATGAGCTAATCTCCACCACACTGTAGCTGTATCAGCTGTAACAAGCAGTGTCTTGGTCAATGCAGTGGGGAAGGGGAATGCTCACAACAGCAGTTAATGTTCTGGCCTGGAAGCAACAACACATATCTTCCACAATATTTTTCCAGGAACTGGTCACGTGGTTCAGCCTAATTGTATTGGCAGAGAAGTACTCATTCCCCCTTTGTGCCAGGAAGAAGATAACCAGATAAAGGTAAGCACCAGAAGCCTCTAGCACATTTCTTCTTATTTTATTTCATTATATATTTTCTGTTATTTCTTATTCAAATAAATATTCATTCACTCTTATTCTTCTGGACTATAAAGTAGCAATATATTCCCAGGCAAAAGCAGTACAGTAGCACATCCTTGTGCTGAATTACATTATTTGACACTCAACATCATTGTACTGGGGCAAATGGAGCCTGCCAAGGACTTAATGCTTTCTCCTGGGATTTCCTGGTGAGTTTTGGCATCTTGGGATAGATGGGGATTAGCTCTGCACACTTCTGCTTAGTCTTCTTGCATTTGGGAATTTGGGAGCAATTAATGTCATCTTTTAACGACAGAGGGAATTAACTCTGTATGTTAGCTATGTTGATAGAATGTACTCAAAGGTTCAGATGGCAGTCTGAACTTCTGAACTTTGGGGCAGGGGCAAATACATACTCAATTCTTGAGAGACCCCTGAAGACAAAAAGCAATTTTCCAGCACTCTTAGGAAGAGTTTTTACATCACCATGGAATAGGTCTGTGAATCTGTACACTGTAGAAAGAGGAGTTAAGTTCAAATCATTGGTAACGTGGAAGTTTCTATGGAAGTAGGAAAAAACCTGCTGGAAAAGGGGGCAATTGATCAAGAGTAGAGTAGGGATGTGGAGCAAACAGACGTTGGTCTCAGTCCAAAAATGGTGCTTTTGGAAAGCAATAAAAGTTCAGAGGTCCTTGAATCTGTCCCAGTTTATCATTTTTGCATTAGAAAAAAGAATTAACCATTTGTCTTCTGAATCCATTATAAAAGACAACCCTCAGAATGAGAGAAAATATTTGCAAATGAAGCAACTGACAAAGGATTAATCTCCAAAATATACAAGCAGCTCATGCAGCTCAGTATCAAAAAAACCAAACAACCCAATCCAAAAATGGGCAGAAGATCTAAATAGACATTTCTCTAAAGAAGATATACAGATTGCCAACAAACACATGAAAGGATGCTCAACTTCACTAATCATTAGAGAAGTGCAAATCAAAACTACAATGAGGTATCACCTCACACCAGTCAGAATGGCCATCATCAAAAATCTACAAACAATAAATGCTGGAGAGGGTGTGGAGAAAAGGGAACCCTCTTGCACTGTTGGTGGGAATTTAAATTGATACAGTCACTATGGAGAACAGTACGGAGGTTCCTTAAAAAACTAAAAATAGAACTACCATATGACCCAGCAATCCCACTACTGGGCATATACCCTGAGAAAACCATAATTCAAAAAGAGTCATGTACCACAATGTTCATTGCAGCTCTATTTACAATAGCCAGGACATGGAAGCAAGCTAAGTGTCCATCGACAGATGAATGGATAAAGAAGATGTGGCACATATATACAATGGCATATTACTCAGCCATAAAAAGAAACGAAATTGAGTTATTTGTAGTGAAGTGGACGGACCTAGAGTCTGTCATACAGAGTGAAGTAAAAGTCAGAAAGAGAAAAACAAATACTGTATGCTAACACATATATATGGAATTTAAAAAAAAATGGTTCTGATGAACCTAGGAGCAGGACAGAAATAAAGACACAGATGTAGAGAATGGACTTGAGGACACAGGGAGGGGGAAGGGTAAGCTGGGACAAAGTGAGAGTAGTATTGACATATATACACTACCAAATGTAAAATACATAGCTAGTGGGAAGCAGTTGCATAGCACAGAGAGATCAGCTTGGTGCTTTGTGACCACCTAGAGGGGTGGGATAGGGAAGGTGGGAGGGAGACGCAAGAGGGAGGGGATATGGGAATATATGTATACATATAGCTGATTCACTTTGTTATACAGCAGAAACTAACACAATATTGTAAAGCAATTATACCCCAATAAAGATGTTAAAAAAAAAAAAGAGCGAATGCAACAGATAATGTGGCCAAAAGGAAAGTCATTTTTATAGACTGAACTATCATTTTCTTAACAGTGTTGATTCTAGTTAAGACAAAAACAACAATATCAAAATGTGTATGTAAGCATGTATGAGTGTGTGTGCGTGTGTGTGTTATCTGAGCACATGTAACACAAGTATAAGTCGGCATAAAATAGGTAAGCAGAAAAAACTTTTAGAGCGGTAAACAGTTTCCATCACAAGGCCGCACAGAGTTAGAGCATAATTTATAGAAGATGTATGTGATGCTCGTCCCACCCCCTTCTCTATTCTGCACACCAATGGCAGACAGTATCAAAAGAGAACAATTTTCTTTCCCGTGGAAGTCAGACCAGGCCTCAGGATCTCTTTCAGCCCCATATTAAAAGTACTGTAGTCACTATAAAAGTCAATCAAACAGTCAATCAATCATCAATCTTTGCATTCAGTTTAAAAGTTATTTTCTATCAAAGATCAGCAAAGGACTTCTGAACTTTGAATGGTGGTGAAGAGTCCTTCAGAGATGTTTTTTTTCCACCAAAAGCCTGGAAAGATTATCCACTTCCTTCTTTCCTTCTTTCATTTCTTTCTTCTGACTTTCCTTTGAACAAACATGTATCAAGCACTTACCACGTGCCATGCATTGTGCCAGGTGCTAGAGATGCAGTGATGACCAGGAAACTGCAGTAGAGAAACACTAGGTAAAGTTCATCATTCATAACCGGTCCCTTCTGGAAAGATTTTCTCCACTTTGCAGAAGGCTACATGGCCCTAGTTTCATCCCACCATTCTGGCCATTCCTATTCCACCTCTGCTGCCACCACTATGGTCTAAACTATCACTCTTACCTGCACTGCTGCAGAAACCACCTTAGTAATTCGCTCTGCTTTCTCTGATCCCATCCAATTCGTTCTTCACCCTGGAGCCAGAGCAATTTCACACCAGGTCATGTGGTTTCCCTGCTTAAAACCCTCCAGTGGATTTTTCCTGCTCTTAAGACAGAAATTAATGCCTCTAAAATGATTTCCAAGGCGCTACACAATTCATTCCGTTTCTGTTTATGCAGCTTCATCTACTGCTTCTCGCTCTTCACTCAGTGATCCAACCACAGTGCCCTCTACCATTTCATAAACTCACCCTGTTCCTTCCTGCCTTGAGACTTTGAGCATGTTGCTCTGTAGTCTGGAATGCTCTTTTCCCACTTCTCCCTCTGATTAGCTCAGCCACCTTTCAGATTTTAGCTCAGAAGTCACTTTCTCAGAGAATTCTTCTCTGACCACCTGCCTCACTCACAGACTAGATTTAATTAATATCATATTACCATATACCTTTCCTTCTTTCATCACATTTAATGACTATGCATTTTATCTGTTTGATTTTTTGATAAATATCTGCCTGCCCTATTAGACTACAAGCTCAATGGCTACATAAGGTGTGCAAGAAAAATATCCGCTTTGATCCTAAGTGTGTGTGTGTGTGTGTGATGTATCTTGCACATAGCAGATGCTCAACAAATAGTTGGTGTGTGAAGCCATGAGAAAACAGTTAACTCATTGGTTGCATGAATGAATAACTAAAGATAACTTACCATCTAGCAGAGAATAGAAATAAGTAGGTAGGCCATTGCAATACAGTTTGATAAACTCTGTAAGAGGACAAGTACAATGTGCTATGGGAAAATATAAAATGGGTGTCTAATTCCAATTTTGAGGAGCTACTATAGTAGAGATGAGAAGGAATTGTATAATCAGAGTTTCAATTCACAGAAATGGAGCAGTTTCACATTTCCAGCCTTTGCAGGGCTGTGTATAGTAGTCAATAAGAACAGAAATACAAGCTATGGAGATTCAGCTGAAAAAAAGGCTATATTTTAAAGTCTGAACTCTAAATGATTGCAAACAGAGAGACAAAGAATTCTTCCAATCAGTACATTTGTCCATATTCAGGGAAGTGTCTACACTGAGGCCAATCAGAGAGCACAGAGCAAGTCAGCCAACGACGAAAATCCAGATCATGACAGAATAGGAGAATCAGGGTCAAAATTGGGGTATGTTTTTTCCTTTAATTGTTCACTGCTGGAAAGGAATGGTAGGAAACACAAGGATCTTATTTTTGTTACATCTGAGCCCTCTTTCTAGGTGTTTCATATATGTATGCATAAGATATGATTTATACACACAATATAATACATTAAATATAGTCCATTCTACATTATGGGTTCAGTAGTCCTCAATAGTCTTCTTTGTTGTTGTTATGAAATCTCAATTTTAAAAGAATTCAGTTATGGTTAAACATACATTTGGACACAAACAAATCCAAACTACATAGGCAGTTGAGCTGATAGCCCAGCCTAGCAGCGCACCTGTTAGATGATCAGATGACTGTGCTCGAAGAAGATAGTGTTTCTGATGGTAGGTGGGCCATATAGTGTTCACATACACTCAAATAGCTTTGTTGTGGATTTGCCATGTAGCTTCCTGGGCTGGGGAAAGGGGGTCCCATGAAAGTCTCTTTATGATGATGCAGCCCAGCAACACTAGATAGAACAGAATGTAAATGTTGTCACAGAACTCATTTTTCACTCACTGTGATCAAGCAGATTTTGCTGTAGGGTAGCAAATAACTTCAGTGTCCGGTGGGAGAAACCAAACAGCTGTCACTACCTTGAAAAAATGGAAGTCAGAAAGAGCATTCAGCAATGTCATACTGCCATGGTCATGTTAGAAGCTGCCCCAGAGACTTCATCTTCCTCTTCATTCTCAGCAAAGGAAATTAAATATCATTGGTGAACAGGGAACTTCCCTGATTTCACCATTATCTTCTCATTTCCAAGGTGCTTTGTGTCTCTTCTTAAAGTACTAAAAATGTCTAGCTATATCTAGAAATAATGTTTCTTTCTTGCACAAAGAAATTTGCTCTTTGGAAAATTTCACTCATTCTTTCTAAATTAATATTTGCAAGGCAATTGGACATTTTAGGACAAAAATTAGATTATATATCAAGTTTAGTCTTTGTGAAATTAACTTAATATTTATAAGAAGTATATGTCTTTGGTTAAAAGCATAATAATTAATGATAAATATGTGTTATTTAATATATGCCATATAATTGGAGAGCACCATAGGTAAGTACAGAGTAAAAACAAATAGACATATTCAGAATCACTGGCTCTAATCCATCTAGCTATGTGTCCTTAAATAAACCACTTAACTACTCTGTGCAATAGGTGTCTTACATGTAAAATAGTAGTAGTAGCCGGATTCTTAACTACATTAAAGGGTTGATATATTTAAAATATTGTGAGTTAAGTTTGGGAAACTTTAAGGCACTAAATATGTTAGATATTATTATTATTATTCTCATCATTAGAGGTTAGAAAAATAATTAAGATTATCTTCAGAATCTTCAGATACATATTTAGACTTTATACATTCATTCTCTTTCTTGGTTTGGAGTACTTAGAGTTTTTCTAAATTGAGCTTTATAGTGCATTGGTTCTCAGGAATGACAGTTTACTGGAGTGCTGTTTTTGTTTTATTTTATTTTATTTTTTATTATATTTTGTGACATAGTTTTATTGTTTTTTATTTTATTTTTTCTGATTTTTAAAAAACTTGAAGTATCGTTGATTTACAATGTGTCAGTTTCAGGTGTATAGCACAGTGATTCAGTTTTATATATATATATTCTTTTTCAGATTCTTTTCCCTTATAGGTTATTACAAAATGTTGAGTATAGTTCACTGTGCTATACAGCAGGTCCTTGTTGGTTATCTACTTTATATAAAGCAGAGTGTTTATGTTTGTTTTATCCTACGTTAGAGTAAACTTCTGAGACTTTATACATTTGTGAGTTCACTAGGTCACCACAACTTGCGCAAGATGGTGCTGCATTTGTATCAGGTGGTCTCAGAGCTTTCCTGCAGGAAATATTTTCCCACTTGTTGTTAGCTTTCAGCATTTACAGATGGGCCCTAGGCATCTTGCTGACCATCACCATTCATCCCAGGTGAGCCCTGGTCTTTGCATAGGTACACCAATGCCCTCTGCTGGACAGACTAGGCAGGTAGCCTCAGAGTCCCTGCTCAAGATCTGTGTCATCAGATCTGCATGTACAAGTACAATCCTCATTAGGGGTACAGTGAAGTTCATAATTACAGAGGTTTGGGTATGTCAGAAAGATGCTTTGAGTACAACAATAAACAGGCATATGACTTTTTAACTTGGGAGGAAGTTTCAACAACACTCATTACAAACTGACTTATATTCATGTTTTGAAACACCCATGCTTTCCATTGATTCAGCATCTTTGCTGGGTCACCCTCACATCCTCAAGTCAGAAAACCATTTTATCTCATATGAATTCGAAGAGATGGTACCTAACAGTTTAGAATGATCTTCCAGGGAGATGCATCTTCTCCTTCTCAGTTAATTAGACAGATTGGTAGGCTATATTCTCAGTTATTCAGTTATCAAATATTTATTGAAAATCTACTATGTACTCAGAAATATTTTAAATGCCAGGGCTACAAAAATCAATAAAATATTTTTATGAAGTTATTACCAGTCACCTTGTATCTATTTCAGATCTGCTGAAATAGAAGTTCTAATAAGAATTCAACAGGTGTGACCAACTATACTGTGTTTGCCAGGACTGAAGGGTTTCTGAGGATGCAGGACTTTCAGTGCTTAAATAGGTCCTAGGCAAACTGGAATGAGTTGGCCACTCTTACATACATTTCCCATAATAGATGATTGTGACTAGCAGTAGTATTTATTGAAAAATAACCTCTCAGTAGCATTAGGTTCATCACTAATATGATTATTCTAAACAGTTTCTTCTCATTTATAACTTGTCACTTATGTACATTCTACTTACGAATCAATCTATTGAATTGCCACTTTGCAAGGCATTTTCTTATATAGAAAAGATGCTGAGCAAACCTAAAATCACAAATACAAATTTGCATTGTGAAAGCCAAAGAAAATAAACACAGGAAAGCCAAGTTCAACCTTGCAAGATGCAGAAAGAGCTTAAGTTATATAGGATGAAAGACCATAGGACAAAAAGGGAAATTAAAGCCAGTAAGATATTTATTAATGAAATCTATGAGAAAGACAAACAATATTCATTAGTCAGGAAATTAAAAAATCACAAAAGCTTAAAACTGAAAAGATCTAAAATTCACCCAGCTTCTTCTGCCCAAACATAAAAGTTTCTCCTGGATTTTGATGTCATTTATCTCCTGATATGTTTTTCTAAAAGAATTAGTCTATGTTTCTTACTGATAAAAGTTACCTGTATTTTATTTAAATATGATCTTAATTCTCATCATTTTACTTTAAGATAAAAAATATTCATATATCCATGTGTTGTAAGGACTGAAAATAAGGTTCAATATTATTTGCTGTTTGACATCTACTAAAATTGGGAGGGTCTTGGAATGGCCTAGCAGCAACCTCCCCTCCCAACTCTACTCCTGCAAATAAGGTCCCCTTGTCAAACAACCCCTTATATTGAGGGAACCAGGCACATTTTTTGCTTATCTCTGAGTATCAGGTTTCAGTTCCTTGCCAGACCGTGGATTATCCCAACAAGCCAGTTATATCCTACTATAGGATAAAGAGTACCTCACTCTCTTGATACAACAAAGCTTCCCTCTCACAGCTTCTGATTGTTCACTCTGCTCCCAGGTGCACCCCACATGTCAATGGCATGTAGCGTCCTCCTCCCCCAGGCTATGAGTATATGTGACTAATAAACTGCTGACTATCTCATCTGTCCAGTGTTGGATATTATGTGTTTGGCCATCCCCATAACCCTTGGGTGGGAATCCCTCATTCACCAATCGGGTGAAGAAGAGGCAATTAAAACAGTCCATACCTATGAATTCTTATCCAACACTATACAATTCTTCTCAGTCTTCTTTTCTCCAGTGATTTCCGCTTTTATCCCACAAAAATCACTGCTTGGGTGAGTCTAACAAATCATTCAAGTATAACAAGACACTGGAATTGATGTGCTTTTTGATTGGGTGCAAATGAGGATGTCATAATCACACGAGAGATAAATGAACAGAAAACTTTTAAGAAACGAGTTGCTTCATGAGAACTAGAATGAGTAATGACTGCATGGAGACAACTCAGAAATTACAAAGAAGAGTTAAAAGAAAAATATGCATCTGTTTAGCAAGATTCTATGACAGAGTATCCAATTATAAATTTCCCATGAAAAATTAGAAGATGCCATGTAAATTCACAAATCCACAGATAATTTCCTCTTCTATTTTCATTTATGGTTTAATTCTTCTTTCAAACTTAACCTTACATGCCAGACATTATTAAAAAAAAAATGACCAACTGAATTTTTTATACCTTTACTTTGCACCTGCTCCCTCCAGAAATTGATAAGCAAATGCACTGGATATAAGTGGACATTAAAGATGATTCATAGAATGTCAGCAGTGGAAAGGCTTTAAGAAACTGCTTAGTCCAACCATCCACTTCTCACTGAATTAATGAATGTGAAAATGAAGTTCCGTAAACTGTCTGTGGGGAGTGTCAGATGTCAGTGTCAGGCTTTCTAACTCTCAGTCCGGTTCTCTTTCCCCCCAGTACATCCCATGAAATTAACTGAAAATGGACTCTATAGCTTGACTAGATTCCTTATGTGGTAGCTTAGCATATTCATTGAATGACAAGGTAATGCATTAAGAAAGCATTTTCCTTGTTACTCTGGGTCAGACAATGTTTCTTGGAGAGTCTGGAAAAGCAATACAAATTACAAGTATTAAGAGGACTCCAGAATTCGTAACATTTATAAATTAACTGATCAATAATGCTATTTGGTATCTTTTAAAGTTAACAAAATTTGAAATGATCTGACAGTTAATTACACAAAGTATCAAACTTCTGTAAGATCAGTCCAGACCAGGATTTTTCCTGTGTCTTACCTGCATGCATGTGATACTGAAAACTACAAAAAAGAATAAAGTCAACAGCATGAGTTGCAAGCCAAAATTGAACTGAAAATGGAGCCCTAGGAAACAGAGCCTTCAGAAGTAAGAAGCTGTTCTACAAAGTTGATCCAAAGTTGAGAAGGGAATTCTTTGCAAGGCTAGACTAGATCAGACCAACCAGCATAATCGGCACAAAGAAACTGAATTAAAGAAGGGCATACCAAATAGCTAGGAGCATTACAAACACACACACACACACACACACACACACATTTCTTTTAAAAATATGCAACACTAAAAATGCATCTCTAAATTATAGGTACAGGAGAAGAAGGAGACAGAGGTTTTGTGGATCCCATTGCCACCTCGAGAAAATGTTGAAAAAGGAAGTTGAGAAGTTCAGCTATTTTCTATCAAGTAGATATTTGCCTTTTTCAAAATTCATGTTTTATCATGAAATTCTACTCCTTGGAGGATTTTCCTGAAAAAAAATCACATATAAGTGTATGAAAACTACCAAAATGTCTAAAATAAAGTAGTTAATAATTCTTCTAATAGATATAAGTCTACATGAAGAGTTGACAATGTTAAGAAGTTTTTGTGGGGATTCTAATTATGAAAATAGAGTAATCTTACATACCTTCAACCCAGATGAAGTCTCACCTTGAAAAGCTAAACAGTGAAGAAAATGATTGAGCAGACAGACTTCCACAAGTGGGAGGCTTTCCCAGCCAAATTTCAGAGACAGCCAAAAAGACTAGGCCATTTCCAAAAAACTAACTCACAAATTAATGGTGATTTATTACTTAGGGACCTGACATTAATTAAAGCAAATTTAGCTGTATCCTTATCACTTCAAGTTGATGTTATTGCACTTGGCTGGAAAGAGACTACAAATTACTCACGCAAAAGCTGCCAATCATGTCCTCCTAAAATGCCTTTGTACCCCAGTTGAGAAGTTTCTAGAACTCTAGAATCCCCAAATTAAATTATGTTGGAAAGACCCTAGCCTAGCAGTCCTCTTCATCTTGGCCATCTATACTCCTCCCAAATGCATGACTTAGCTTTTTAAAAAAATTCCACAAGAAAATGTGTGATGAAAAGAGAAATGGCCAGAAAAAGGATTTGAGGGTAGAAGTGTATTTGGATTGTATAGTTCCACTTACGAGAATACCATAAACTTGATTTAACACTTACTGAATAGTAATTATAGATATAAGCTTTTAATAGGTAATATTTTAATTAACATATTAGAGGAAGATGATGATGTGATAAATACAATAAACTTTATTTGCTTTTGTGACAAATGTCAATCCTAATTTACAATTCTTGGATGCCTAAAGAATCCGCAGGGCAAAACTAACAACAGGGGAAGATATTAAGTTCTTTTGATCCATCTTCTAATTACTACCCATATCGACCTCCAACTTCCACCTACCTTCAAGATGGGATGCCTACACCATAAGAGCTTAGTGCATTTGTTCAGTTTTACAATTATACTTTACACATTTTGGTGCTGAAGAGGAAACTGAGCACTCAATTGCAGCATATTCTTTTTTTTTTTTTCAAATTTCTGAATTATTTGTTCAGAGAATAGCATCTTCAACTAGTAGTCTCATCAGACGTCATCACCAAAGAAGTGACTTGCTCAGCTTGGAGAATCCTGCTGCCACTTCTATTTCCGCACAGTCCCCCGGCCTGTGTCAGTGAGCATTAAGATGCATTGAGCTCTTGCTATGTGCTCCTACTAGGGATTAATTCATTGTATTGTTTCTCACAACAACCTTGTAAAGTAGGTACTACTATTATACCCAAGTTTACAAGTAACTAAATCAAGGCACAAAAAACTTCAGTAACTTACAAACAATCACACTACAACCAAGGAGTGAAGCGGAGATGTAAGCTCAGGTGTACCAATTGTCTTCTACTGCATGAGAAGTTATCCTAAAACAAAGCAGCTTGAAATACTGATCTCATAGTTTCCATGAATCAGGCCACCTTGTGGCTTAGCTGGGTCCTCTGGCTCTGGATTTCTCATATGGAGGGAATTACAGGAAATTCTCAACATTCAACCGAAGGTGGGTTCACTTGGTTGTTGGCAGGATTCTGTTTCTCACTGGCTACTGGTCTGAAGGCCTCGGTTCCTTGCAGGCTGTGACCTGGAGGCTGCCCTGTAGGGCAGGCCTCTCCACAAGGTGGCTCAGAATAGCAGCTGGCTTCCAGGATGAGCCCCAGAAAGGATGTGAGCAGAATGGAAGTCACTGTCTTTCACAACTTAATCTGGGAAGTGACAAAAGGATAGAGATTAAAAGCAACAGAGGGAAGAGTCCCATAAGGCAGGACTGGGAGACACCAAGGTGCAGGGCTTCTGGTTGTCTCCTCCATGGGGAGTGGTGGGAACAGTGCCTACTTCTCTCAGCAATGATGTGTGACAATATACACGGAGTATTGCCAGCTAGGGAAGCTCACCTAAGCCTTAGCGTCCTGAATTTTATTGGGCCTTTGACACATTGGACATGATTGACCTTCCACATGGCCAAACTTAGAATCCAGTCCCTCCATGGGTTGAAGTGATACCATAGTGCCTAAGGTCCTGCACCATAATCACATTGTTAGCCTTGACTATCTGGCATGGCCCAAAGCCTCCAAGTAAGCAAACACACTCATATGAGGCAGACATTCCAAAGGCTTGGAGATTACTTCCCAGAAGTGATGATGAAGGTCAAACCTCCCTTTGGGCGAGATTCATTCTTTATTGCATACCAGCCAGGATCGTTTTTGTTCCAGGGATGTACTTCTTGGGATTCTTCAAATACTCCATCAGTGTCTCCTATTCTCCAGTGATGCCTTTGCTCCTGTTGGCATCAGTGTAAAAGAATCTAGGGCCTGACCTGTCTTTCACTCTATCAGACCATGCAGACTTGGCTCAGTTTTGGGCTTGCCTCTCTTTTCCATGGTGTGGCACTAGTTACAAAAACCCCCTAACCCTTCTCGACATCACCCATTTTTAATTCATTCTTTTGTTGCATGCACTATAAGGTTCCCACTTGGAAGCTAGACACTCCACCCTCTCCTGAGCATGTTTATGGCCACTACATAATTGTCTTAGCTTGAGTTATCCCCAAAGTAGCACTTGATCTAAGATCTTTTTTGTAAGTATTCATCTGGAAGATGATTCCAGGAAACAAGAGTGATGTTGCAGGAAATGTGGGATGGATAAAGGGAAAAATCCAAAATAGTGTGATTTTGAGATTGCTGCCGTGGAGAATGATTCCACTGGGACCTCCTGAGAAGTCCACAGGATGCCTCTCAGAATCGTCCACTTGAGGATGGCCGGACAGCACTGATCCATTGGCTTGCATCTCCCATTGGTCAAGCACCACCCTGCTGAAACTCCTTCCAGCCACAAACTTGACACAGGAGGAGACCTGGGGCAGAAGCCAAAGACATCACTGTTAGACAGCTGGGGTGCACCCTGGAGCTCTCTACTCCAGCAGTGGCTCGAGCTAGAGGATAAACTTCAGCCATGTCTGCTGCAGCTGTATTACCTATATCAGTGGTTCACACATGCTGAAGTTTATCCGAATCACCTGGAGAGCTAACGAAGAACACAGAGGCCCAGATTCATAGAAGAGAGATAGGGCGTGTGCCTTTGTATTCTTACCAAGTTCCCTGCGTGATTCTGATACACTGATGTTTGGATACCACTTATGGTACTCTATAGGGACCCGCCAGGGAGAAGACAGCCTTACCAGAAATTGATTTGAAGTTAATTTTTCTACTATTAACCTGAACTCATGGCAGATCCCTCACACCTTACTTATCCTGAGTTGTATTGGCTCAGCTCTTGTAATTATTGTTCCTGCCTGTTCAGCTAGTACCTTGACACTCTAACTCTCCCCAACTCTCTTCCTCAAAGGAAAGGAAAATTACATTTAATGAACATCTGCTATGAAACAGCCAATTTCATAGACATTTTAGAGCTATAATTTCCTTTAATTCTGGCAACACTGAAGTAGGTGGTATTGTTCCTACATTTCAGATGAAAAAATTAAAAAGCTCAAAGAGATGTAAAGTCATATATCTATTAGCGACTGGATTAAAAAACAAGTCTACTCAACTGCAAGGTCCTCGCCAATCTATCACACTCTTGTCATTGTCGAGAAATAGTGACAAAATCTGCATTAGCTTCACCCAGAACACATCTATACTCTCTTGAATTTCGAAGAGGCAAACACTTTAAGTTGTAGAGGTCAGACCAATAGTTCTATGTGAAAAGCAGTATCTGACGACACTTTGATTGAATGGGTTTTTGTAATGCAGGAGGCAGGTACTGAGCACCTACTATGCACCAGGCACAGTGATAGGTGCTTTGCATACGATATCTCTTTCCTTTACCATTCAAAGTAATAACGGGGCATCGCCATCTCCTTCCCGATCTCCGAGAACAACATTTGTAACATCCTGCAACAAATAAGTCCCAGCGGTTTTATTAATCAGAAAACAGACCCTCAGAAAACGTAAAGGTGATAAAATGTCGCAAATTCCATTCATATTTGTTGCTGGTTTTATCAGATCTGTTTAATTTCTTTGAGAGACCAGAATAAAACATCACTTATTTTTGAAGTTTGAAAATTAGGACTAAACTTCACTTATTTATTATTTACACACTTTGAAAGAATTTTTAATTGTAAGTTTAAATGCACTGTGATATGTTTAAGAAGGAGTTAAAATATATCTTAGTATTTAATGGCAGTTTGGGCCATATCTTCTAATATTTATTTTCATTCTGTATATTCTAACTGGTTTATTCTCATTAGCTTTTATTTTCTATTAGCTTTTATTAGCAAAGGATAGTCCAATGAGCATAATATAGCATGTCTACATTTAGTGCTTTCTGGCATTCACATGTCCATGCCAAATTGCTAATGTTTTTCAGAGCTGTTCCAGACATTCTTCAAAGCAAATGTATTTGGTATACTACTTTATATTCCTTGAACAGACAGCAACATAGTTTTTGACAGCTTATTTTCAACAGCTAAGCATGAAGTCATTGTAAGACAGTCTAAAGGCATTTAGTCTGGTGTTAATGATCTGTTTTGACTCTTTCTTGTCTACATGTCTGATATTTCTATTTCAACTTCTGCTGCTGAAGATAAGCTGACATTTGATAGTTGGGTTCATCCCATGAAAAGTTTAATTTAATTACAGAAGGGCCTGATTTGCTAGATAAAAAGGTCAAGTATTATAAAATTCATTTGGGGGGCAGAGGCAGTACGAAGTTCAGACAGTCAGATGGGAGCAAGGCAAGGTAGAAACAGGCAAAGTTAAAAACCAGTGACTATTCTCATTGGAGGAGAGACGTTCAAATACAGACAAAGGGTTAAACCTAATACGCCTTATTGTGAGTGCCGTTTTTTGGCTTTTTGAGAGTTTCGCATCAGGGTGATTTGCAAAAAAATAAATGGTGGATTTAAAGAGCTAGGCTAGAACTGTTTTTGTTTTAAAATGGCACAAGACTCTGAGAACTATTAAAATGACTGTACTCCTAGATAGCACAGGCAAGAACTCCACAACTCAGCCCCTGCCCACCAACACACGAAATCCGCTCGACTTTTATTGAGATTAAATGTCTTAAGACCTGAAACAATGGCAGTGAATTCCAGAGAACTGCGTTTGCTCCCAGCCCAGTGAAGAAGATGAAGACAATGAGGGACCGCAGGAGCCAAGGCTTCTGAACAACTTTAAGAAGGTGAAGCGCCTGAGTAATGAGGCTTTGCCCGTGGCTCCGGGGTCGACTTGACCAGCTGATTTTAAAACAGTTTGCAACAGCCGAGTGGCCACCTTGGACCAAAGAACAAAGAACTGCAGAGGTGCAGCCGGTTAGAAATGAGTTCAGGGCTGCGGGAACGTTAATAACTGAGCGCAGGAGGGAGAGAGAGGGATGCGGAGCCAGGAGAGGCAGTCTGATGCGCTCTCATAATTTGGCTTCGTTCCAAGCATCAAATGTTGATCAAAGGATAAAAGAGGATCAGAAATGACTGAAAGATTCCTGGCTGGAGCTGCTGAAAAAGGGGCCGCTTCATTAGACAATACGGTGCGAGGAATGCGAGGAGCAGCTGGCATTTCAGTTCCATTTAAAAAAAATCCTTCACTTTATCATAGGTATTAAATTCTCGCCGGCGTCAATACCTGCACACATGAATTGTCACCGGGCGGTGAGACAGCGCAGGAAGATCATGCCGGAGAAACTCGATCTCCTCCCTACCCCAACTTAAAAAAAAAAATCTAATTACAAAATCGCTGGATGAAGGAAACATGTTAATATGCCTGGACCTCCGGAATCCACTGACTGCAGTGCCTTGCGAAATCTGACTTGAAAAATTAATACAAATTGATTTGGACAGAAGTGCTGTCGCATGGATTGAAAACTGGCTCAAAGACTGTAAACAAAGAATAATGACAAATGGCAGGGCAATCAAGGAGCAGTAGCCGAGGTTTCCATAAGACCAGACTGTCCAGGGGGCCTCTGTGAGTCAGGATTTGAGTTCATTTTTGGTCACTACGGGTATTATCTGCAAAGGAATGAAAAGCATATGAATGAAATCGCAGCAGACTCACTATAGGGAGGAGGGTAAACATTAATAAAAGGGGAATCAAATTGGGTCAAAGGAATGCTGGAACGATAGAAGGAGAAAATCGACTAAAAATTATTATAAAGGTGAGAAAATGACAGGGAGCCATCCCTCCCAAACTCAGAAGATTTGGAGCACACATGCAGATAAGTTCAAATGATTCAGTTTCCCTGACATTTTATCCTCTCCTAAATTTTCTGTTGATACTCCAATATTTATTTGAACAAAATAGCGATAGACTTCAGGGTAGTAAATATTCTTAAATTTGAAAAACTTTATAAAAATGTTTCTTTATCCCAAGCCCTCCTGCTTTCAGGACCTACATCTTTGGTTGCAGGTTAATTTGCATGCTGATTTACCAGCTGAAAAATCAGAAAGAGTAAAAGCTTGGAAACATTTGTAGTCAGGCAACCAGATTAAAACATAAAGAGAAAAAAATGATAATGCAAGTATGGCTTGTATTATTTGTACCTGGAGCTTACGTATAACAACTCGTTACATTTTAATGTGAAGAATCAAAGTTTCCTGCCAGTATGAAATGAATTAATTGATTACATATTGATTGCACTTCTATTATGTGTTGAGTCCTTTACTAAAAGGTTTTGTTTTGTATACAAGAAAAGAGTTGTTCCAAAGTAAATTTAGAAAAATAGGGAAAGCACATTTCCTTATCTCAAGAAGTTTTGCTCAAGTAGATTCTTAGAATTTCAGTGCTAAAAAGGACCTAAGGGCTCATTGATTCTGACTCCCTTCATTTTGGACAAGAACTGGACCTTTTCGGGAAATAAGGCTCCCTCGCCCATGGTGATGTAGCCAGGCAGAGGACACGTGGGAGTGTCTGCCCAGATGCCTCTACGTAATTGTGCACCCATGAGACTCCGTGGAATCTTTCACTTTCCATATGCTCCCATCATGTCTGCGATTTCACTTCACCACCGTCCTTCCAGCCAAGCTGGGCCAAGCTCAGCAAAAGCACAGATCACTTTTCTGAGGCATCCATTCTGGCACCCTAACCGAGCCTGCTGACTGGGCTGGGCCACTGACAGGAGCACCGGTCATGACTCTCTTTGTGCCAGGGCGAACACCACTCTAAGCCAGAGGCTTTCAGAACCTTGGGGCCACTTAATCCCACAAAGCTTTTCATTCCTGCCATCCCTGGCCTCCACCCAAAATGCACGCTCCAACGGTCTTCTGCCCTCTCACATCCTAACCTTCACCCTACTCTTTGTTCCTCTCCCATGACTCATCTTCCCATTCCCACTCCATTTTCCTGTCAAGCTCCTAGCCTGTGCTCATATCGCTCCCTTTGCCTGTCCTGCCTTTCCCTACATGTTCCAACTGGTGAATACCCACTCTTCTTTCAAGACTCGTCTCAATCTTTATACCCTTCTTTGCAAAGGAGAATCTCCACCTGCCTCCTCCTATCTGCCTTTCCCCGTAGGATTGACACATCCTTCCATGTTTGCTTCCTATGGAGGGCTTAATAGAAGCAAAGATGGAAGAACTTATCAATTCTGTGGGGCAAGGCAGCTATCATAACTCTGTAAATGGTTAAAGAATCTCTTTGTGTGCATGTCTGCCTCTACTGCAATACAATCTCTCTGAGGATGTAGACCTTGTTGTGTACCTCCTACTGTATCCTCAGTGCCTGGAACAGTGTCTCCTAGCACATAGTAGGCTCTTATTAAATATTTGTTAACTAGATGAGTATCTCTACTGGACCATTATCTTCTTCGAGGCAGGAACAAAGTCTTCTCTCCTCATCACCCTGCAGTTTCTAGCACATATGCCTAGAGAATCATATTAAATTCTTCCCACAGTGCCACATAGAACCCACATTCTACTATAAATAAATGTCCCTTTTCATTCAAGCACTTCACCAGCTCCCCCTCAATCTAACTATTATGTCTTAACCCTGGTTCTCCCTTAAGATGAGACATCTATTTCTGTCCTCTTGAAAAGAGGCTGCTCATCCACATAGCCCCTTTTACCTAAGAGCCGACTTCTAGATTCCCATTTCAACTCAGTATCTTTCCTCACAAACAAAAGTATTGAAAGTGTAGTTAATAACCCTGTTACTAATCAGCCTGCAGTCCCATCTCCACTGAAATGGTTCTTAATGGGGTCAAATGCAATGGACAATTCTTAAGCCTATTTCTGCTATTTCCAATTCTTAGCTCATGTGGTTCTCAACTTCTCTGTAATATCTGACACTTTCAACAAGAAGCATTTTCCTCCCTCACCTGCTTCTTTTTCACCTTCTTCTCTGTTCTAACTTTCATAGACTTTTGGAAACTCTTTGTCTTCTATCTTATTCTTTATCTTGCATTTTTCCCCTCAGACCTCTGAGCCCTATTCTCTGGTTGGACTATCACCTTTACAATGATGAATCGCAAGTCCACTCTTCTTCTAAGGTGCAGTCTCATTTCTCCATGTGTACCTGGAGAGCTTTTCTTAGGTAATCTAAAACACTTTAAAATCAACCTTTACAAAGCTGAATTCACTGTGTACCCTCTAATTCTTCTCCTTCTGTGACATTCTCTTGCTTAGTCAAAAGTACCTCCCAATGATCCCATTTCCTAGCTAGAGACATGGAGAGTATTTCTAGACAAGCTCCACTTTTTCCCCCTTAGTACCTTATCTCTGTTATTCCACACCCAATTTCCCTCACTCTGCTTCCAATATTACTTTGATATCCATCCCTCTTCTCTATCTCTAAGACCACTATGAGACAATAGTCTCTAATCACTTTTCTCCTGTTTAACAAAGATAAAAATGATTTATGTGTATTTGCAGTATGTCCTCTTCTCCTTTGCAAGAAATACTTATGAACCATCTGCTATGTGCATAGTGATAATGGGTTAAAATAATTGAGAGTTGGAAATAACCAGAAACAGAACTAAGGGAGAGAAAAAGGTAATGGGAAGAAAGAACACATCCAGGAAGGCAAGGAGAGGAGTGAAAAGAAATCCTGGAGCCCACACCTGAATTGAGGATGGAAGAAAGTTTTTGGTGTAGTTCTAGGGTTTGAGGGATATAGAAAGATGAGTAAAAAAAGGATTTTTACAACACTGTTCCTGAAATTCTAATAAAGTCTTACATTGCATTTAAATATACTTGCCGCAAAATTTGTGTTTATTTGATTATGACATCACAAAGAAACTAGACTACATGAAGACCAAGGTTATGATCTACACATGGATTATTGTAGTAGCCTTCTACATAATGTCCTATATGCCCCCTTCAAACATCAGAGTGACATTTTAAAGATGAAACTTGATCATGACAATACCTTGTTTAAAATTTTTCGGTGATTTATCCAAACGGTCACAAAATGTTCAAGCTCCTAATTTAGGCACGACTGCTTTTTATACTGTGACTCTCACCCAAGCATTCAGCCAAAGCTTTAGATATTCCCCGGAGCTTAAACCATCCTGAATAGCAGTTCTTCGAAGACATATCACCTTGATTATGATTTTTTCCTTCTACTTCAAATGTTCACCTTTCCTTCTTCATATCGCTAATTTCTATGTGTCTTCAAATTCTATACAAATTACTGCTCTTAAAATGCTTTCCCCCAACATCCAAATCTGAGTCACACAACTGACCCCATCACCCCAGTAGTCATGCCCTTTCCATTCCACAACCATCACCCCTTCCTCCTCCTTGAGAAAGCCAACACGATCAGTTTGATGTTTGCCTGCAGGATTTTTTTCAGAGCATTATAAACACTGTATGCAATGTGTACATAAAATATGCATGTATAGTTTACAAAATTGAATTACGTATATTATAAAGTTGATCAGGAAGAATATAGGTAGGACGATAACCAGGATTCTTTTGAGCAAAATGATGAATGAAGAAAATCTGCTATAATGGATAGTAAAATATGCTATTTCCAAATGTAAACTGACTATTGTGGACATATATAAGGTTTCCTACAGACCAGTGGATCTGTGTAGAGTCCATGAATGGTACAGGGAATTAGAAATACTCTAAAGTCAGTACAGTACTTAAAATTGGTGAATAAAAATAAGGTATTCAATAAATGGATCAGAAAAGCTAGCAAATGCTTAAAAAAGAGATCTAAAAACAAACAAAATAAACTCTAGAATGTAAAATAAAATTATAAACGTACTTAAGAATATAGAAAATTATTTTTATTATTTTAGAGTTAAAAAAGTCCTTTCTTAGTATAACCTGAAGTTTAGGTAATCTAAAAGAAAACACTAAAGAGTTTGTTTGTAAAACAGTATTTTTTCATGGTAGTTGTTTCTTTTAAATGTTGTGAAATATAACTTTTCTCCTTTGCCTCTGGCATTTTCTCAGTAAAAATAACATGAGAGCTATTGCTTCAATCATACATTTCAAGGAAATTTTATAGGTCATCAACATTGTCTGAAGATTTTAAGCTTCAGTACCTACTGAATATCCCAAGATATTAAGATTTACCTTGTTTATAGAATTTTTCCACCTTGAAAATTTGTGATTCTTGGCAACTTTTTTCATACTGTTTTAGCCCAATCCTCGTGTTTACCAAGTTTGTTCACATCCATCTCTCTGTGATTATACAAAATAACTGATTCCCTTTCTCCATATGGCACATAGTTGTAGAATTTCAGAATTCAGCAACCTTAATTTTCTGTTTGCCCTTTCTCCTTGAGACTAAGTAATTCTGGTTCCTATGGTTTTCCTCTAATGACCTGTTAAATACATCAAAATGCTATCTAGGTCCTTTATTACTCACTGTCTCTTGTGTGGTTGTGGAACAGAACAGAAAGGGCAGCCTGAGATGGGAATCTAAAAATCAGAATTTGAAATAGTAATTGAAGTTTAAGGCTTGAGAATCAAGACCAAGAGCCAGAATCTTGGCACCCAGCCATGGAGGGCAAAGTAGCTCAGAGAATCACAGAATGCATCCAGGCCAAACCAGCAGACAAGTGCACCCAACCACAATCTGAAGAGAGAAGATCAATTTAGGAGAGAAGGTAAAGTCAGAAGGTCGTGAGAGAAAAATCAACATTTCTGTTGACAGTAAGAGCTCAAGGAAGACTCATGTGTCTCAGGTACTTAGTGAGAAGACTTAGTAGAGAACAGAGGGATAATATGGGGACATGTGTGTGGCCAGAATGAGCAGCTAAAGTGGCCAATATTCTTTCTGTCTTTTCCTGGTCAATTTGTACTACCTACTCACAGACAGAAAACTCTGAAATTTTTCCAAGTTCTCCCTCCCTATTAAATGATAGAAGGGAACATGAGGTTAATTTCAGTGTACTGAAATATAAAGAACTGCCTCAATTTTTTATTTGTCTATAACAGGAGGTCAGCAAATTTTTTTCTGTGAAGGGCCAGATAGTACATATTTTAGGTTTGCAGGTCATACAGTCTCTGTCACAGCTATTAAACTCTGCTGTTGTAGCACAAAAACAGTTACAGACAACACACAAAGGAATGGACACGTGTATGTTCCAAATATTTTTATTTACAAAAAGAGGCAACAAATTTGCTAACTCCTGGTCTAGAATTTAGTTGTATTAGATATTCTTGCTTACAATTATTAGATCACAAGCTAAGGTTTGGAAATATTTTTATTATACACAAATTTTTATTATAAAGATATTTTAGAAAGGATTTGATCTATGATGTCTCAATAAGGCTTTACTTGTTTCAATAAGTTTTGTACTTTCCTTAAGTACAAAGGAATTTGATTTTGATTTTTATAATCTACTTTATCATTTAAAAATTAGAGACTAATGTGGTCTTTCTTTTCTTTTTTTCATTATCATCATGACTTTATTTTACTATAACATATTATGAGATCTCTGAAAGCCAACCTGTATAGGTTAAATACTGAAGATTTTGTTTAATGGAAAAGATGATGAAAAACAATATGTATATGGGAAATATTTAAACACGAGATAATATATAAGTATAGTTTTCATTGTAATGTGAAATCTAACTACACTATTAAGAATTCCAAGATGAAGCACTAAAAGCACAGAGGTTAAAAAAAAAAGGATGTAATTAGCAGTGAATTTACTTATTGTAGTAATCATTTCATAGTATACACATATATCGAATCATTATATTGTACACCTGTAACTAACACTATGTTATGTGTTAATTATATCTCAATAATTTAAAAAATCCACTAATGTGCCTTTCTATTTCTAATCTGTGATTTGATGTTAATGCTGATATGAACAGCAACAGAAAGGGTGAATTGACAAGCATCTTTCCCTGCTGAGACAATGAAGATCAGTAAAATATATTTTTAAAAATTGATGTTGGAAAGTGTCTTTTGCTGGTCATCTGTTTTATCTTGCACTGTAGCCAAAATAAGAAGCATTTACTCTTATTTTTTTGCATGGTTTCCCGTAAGAAATTGCTCTCCAATTCAATCACTCCATTCAGGATGCTAAGTAAACCTGTGGAGACACACTCCATGGAGGAGTTCAAGAGGCCAAGTGATCAATTATTTGCCAAAGGAGCAGAATATTGCTTACTTGCCTATAGTCCTTTTAAGAAAACAAGAAAAATTAACAGGGGAAGAACAGTGAAAAAAAGCGAAGAAATTGAAAAGGTCCCAAGGTGTATCAAGCATCTACAAAACAATTTAATTTTCTCAGTCAAGATGTTGCAAATGGTAATGAATAAATCATGTCCCCATTTGTTAATATGCTTCATCAGGTTCTTGCTTTGAGGGAAAACAAGGACTCTGCAGCTAGAGTGTTTTTCTTTATGCAGTAGTAAAGCTTTTCATAATTTTTACTTACTTATTAATACTTTGTTACCAGTGGTCATATTTTGAGAGTTGAAAGGGCAAACCAATTTAAGTTGTTCACAATTTAGTGCAATGAATATTTAATGAGCACTTATTATGCACCTGGTAATGGTCTAGGTGACTGAGATACAACAGTGAACAAAGCAAAGATCTCATGGAGCTTACTGTCCAATGGTGAAAGATAATAAACCGTAAATGTGACAAATAATAAGGCAATATTTAGTAGATTAGAAGATGATAAGTGATGGTGAATTCTGAGGGCTGGGGCAGGATGTAGGGTGTTAGAATATTTGGTAAAGGTCAAAGTAGGTCTCTTTGAGGAGGTGAAATTGTGAATAAAGACCTGAAAGAGGTAATAAACTAGCCAAGAGCATATCTGGGCAAAGTTCAGGCAGAGGCTATAACTAGAGCAAAAGCCCTAAAGTGGGAGTGTCCCTGGAAAATGCGATTAAAGACCAGGGTGTGGCTGAAGGGAGATGGGGCCTGGTCCTTTGGTAAGGAGTTCATGGATTATAGGATTAAAAGATTGGGGTTGGGGACAATTTAGGGTACTCTAATGTCTTTTACTCTGAGTAGAACGAAGAGCCACTGAAGGGTTTTGAACAGAAGAAAGACATGATCTGATCTATGTTTTAACAGAATCGGTCATTCTGGCTTCTGTGTTATGAATAGACTGAAGGGAAGTAAGGGTAGAAGGATGACGACCAATTAGGAGGCTATTAGCATAATCCTGGTAAGTAATAATAGTGCTTCTTGATGATGAGAAATAGATTCGCAATAGGAACCAAAGAATTCACTCTGTTGTCGATTGATGTATTTGAGGACTCAACCACCAAATGAATTGTCTTTATTAACTACACCACTTAAACACCTCCTAGCTCATAAATATGCACTGTTTTATCCTGATATTCTTAAAGAATTGGAGGCAGACTGGAAAAAATTATGTTGTAATTCAGATTGAGAAAAGAAAAAAGAAGAGAGAGAGATTATTAAGAACCTTAAAAAGATGATAAACAAGGCTAGAATAATGTGGCTGATTAGATAAGGCTGAACATGTATGATCCAAACATCAGAAGCTAGATCATCATAACAGTATAGGAATTGGAACAAGGGAGAAGGATAGAAACTAGGCCAAAGATGTATGTATGTATGTATGTATGTACCTTTACCTAAAAATGTATGAAAAGTATATGCAAAACATTACTTTTAACAGTTTATTATATTTGATACATTCGATAATGTATTCATTATTTATCACTGTATAGCAAATTATCCCCAAATTTACCAGCTTTAAACAAGAGACATTTATTATCTCATAGCTTCTGTGGATCAGTTATCTAGGCACAGTTTAGCTGGGTGCCTCTGAGTCAGGGTCTCTCATAAGATGCAATCTGGGGGGACCGTCAAGATGGTGGAGGAGTAAGACGTGGAGATAACCTTCCTCTCCACAAATACATCAAAAATACATCTACATGTGGAACAACTCCTACAGAACACCTACTGAACCCTGGCAGAAGACCTCAGACTTCCCAAAGGGCAAGAAAATCCTCTTGTACCTGGGTAGGGCAAAAGAAAAAAGAAAAAACAGAGACAAAAGAATAGGGATGGGACCTACACCTCTGGGAGGGAGCTGTGAAGGAGGAAAAGTTTCCACACACTAGGAAGTCCCTTCTCTGGTGGAGACAGTGTGTGGATGCGGGGGGAAGCTTCAGAGCCATGGAAGAGAACGCAACAACAGGGGTGCAGAGGGCAAAGTGGAGAGATTCCCACACAGAGGATAAGTGCCGACCAGGACTCACCAGCCTGAGAGGCTTGTCTGCTCACCTGCCAGGGCTGATTGGGGCTGGGAGCTGAGGCTCGGGCTTAGGAGGTCAGACGCCAGGGAGAGGACTGGGGTTGGCTGAGTGAAGACAGCCTTAGGGGGCTAGTGCACCACAGCTAGCCAGAAGGGAGTCCAGGAAAATGTCTGGACCTGCCGAAGAGGCAAGAGACCATTATTTTGGGGTGGACGAGGAGAGGGGATTCCTTTCCCCTGTGCACACAGAAGGCAGAGCACTGCCTAAGTGATCTCCAGAGACAGGCACAAGCCACGGGTATCAGGTCGGACCTCAGAAACAGACATGAAACGCTAATGCTGCTGCAGCCACCAAGAGGCTTGTGTGCAAGCACAGGTCACTACCCACAGCACCACCAACCCCCCCTGGAGCCTGTGTAGCCCAACACTGCCAGGACCCCATGATCCAGCGACAACTTCCGTGGGAGAACACATGGCACACCTCAGGCTGTTGCAACACCATGCCAGCCTCTGCCGCCAGAGGCTCGCCCTGCATTCCAATTATAACTACTGTACCCCTCCATCCCCCTGACCTGAATGAGCAAGAGCCCCATAATCAGCCGCTGCTTTAACCCCTTCCTGTCTGGGCAGGGAAAAGATGCCTGAAGGCAACCTACACGCAGAGGTGGGGCCAAAACGAAAGCTGAACCCCAGGAGCTGTGCGAACAAAGAAGAGAAAGGGAAATCTCTCCCAGCAGCCTCAGGAGCAGTGGATTAAATCCCCACAATCAACTTGATGTACCCAGCGTCTGTGGAATACCTGAATAGAAAATGAATCGTCCAAAAATTGAGGCAATGGACTTTGGGAGCAACTGTAGACTTGGGGTTTGCTGTCTGCGACTGATTTGTTTCTGATTTTTATGTTTATCTTAGTTTAGTTTTTAGCGCTTGTCATCATTGGTGGATTTGTTTATTGGTTTGGTTGCTCTCCTCCTTTTTTATTATTACTTTTTTTTAAAATAAATTTTTATTTTTTTCCTTTCTTTATTTTTCTTCTGAGTCCTGTGGCTGACAGGGTCTTGGTGCTCTGGCCTGGTGTCAGGTCTGAGCCTCTGAGATGGGAGAGCCAAATTCAGTATATTGGACCACCAGAGACCTCCCCACCCCATGTAATATCAATTGTCAAGAGCTCTCCCAGAGATCTCTGTCTCAACGCTAAGACCCAGTTCCACCTAACAGCCAGCCAGCTCCAGTGCTGGCCGCCCCAGGCCAAACAACTAGCAAGACAGGAACACAATGCCACCCATTAGCAGAGAGGCTGCCTAAAGTCATACTAAGTTCACAGACACCCCAAAACACACTGTCAGACATAGCCCTGCCCACCAGAAAGACAAGATCGAGCCCCACCCACCAGAACACAGGCACCAGCCCCCTCCACCAGGAAGCCTACACAAGCCACTGAATCAAACTCACCCACTGCAGGCAGGCACCAAAAACAATGGGAACTATGAACCTGCAGCCTGTGAAAAGGAGACCCCAAACAAAGTAAGCTAAACAAAATGAGAAGACAGAGAAATATGCAACAGATGAAGGAGCAAGGTAAAAACCCATCAGACCAAACAAATGAAGAGGAAATAGGCAGTCTACCTGAAAAACAATTCAGAATAATGATAGTAAAGCTGATCCAAAATCTTGGAAATAGAATGGAGAAAATACAAGAAACGTTTAACAAGGACCTAGAAAACTAAAGAGCAAACAAACAATGATGAACAACACAGCAAGTGAAATTATAAATTCTCTAGGAGGAATCAATAGCAGAATAACTGAGGCAGAAGAATGGATAGGTGACCTGGAAGATAGACTAGTGGAAATAACTACCACAGAGCAGGATGAAGAAAAAAGAATGAAAAGAATTGAGAACAGTCTCAGAGACCTGTGGGACAATATTAAATGCACTAACGTTCAAATAATAGGGGTCCCAGAAGAAGAAGAGAAAAAGAAATGGTCTGAGAAAATATTTGAAGAGATTATAGTTGAAAACTTCCGTAAGATGAGAAAAGAAATAGTCAATCAAGTCCAGGAAGTGAAGAGAGTCCCATACAGGATAAATCCAAAGAGAAACATGCCAAGACACATATTAATCAAACTATCAAAAATTGAATACAAATAAAAAATATTAAAAGCAGCAAGAAAAAAGCAACAAATAACATACATGGGAATCTCCAAAAGGTTAACAGCTGATCTTTCAGCAAAAACTCTGCAAGCCAGAAGGGAGTGGCAGGACATATTTACATTTATTTATTTATTTATTTATTTTTGGCTGTGTTGGGTCTTCGTTTCTGTGCGAGGGCTTTCTCTAGTTGCGGCAAGCAGGGGCCACTCTTCATCGAGGTGCGGGCCTCTCACTGTCGTGGCCTCTCTTGTTGCAGAGCACAGGCTCCAGACGCACAGGCTCAGTAGTTGTGGCTCACGGGCCCAGTTGCTCTGCAGCATGTGGGATCTTCCCAGACCAGGGCTCGAACCCGTGTCCCCTGCATTGGCAGGTGGATTCTCAACCACTGCACCACCAGGGAAGCCCAGGACATATTTAAAGTGATGAAAGGGAAAAACCTACAACCAAGATTACTCTACCCAGAAAGGATCTCATTCAAATTCAATGGAGAAATTAAAACCTTTACAGACAAGCAAAAGCTAAGAGAATTCAGTACCAACAAATCAGCTTTACAACAAATGCTAAAGGAACTTCTCTAGGCAGGAAACACAAGACAAAGAAAAGACTGACAAACAAACCCAAAACAATTAAGAAAATGGTAATAGGAACATACAAAATGATAATTACTTTAAATGTAAATGGATTAAATGCTCCAACCAAAACACATAGACTAGCTGAATGGATACAAAAACAAGACCTGTATATATGCTGTCTACAAGGGAACCACTTCAGACCTAGGGACACATACAGACTTAAAGTAAGGGGATGGAAAAAGATATTCCATGCAAATGGAAATCAAAAGAAAGCTGGAGTAGCAATTTTTATATCAGACAAAACAGATTCTAAAGTAAAGACTATTACAAGAGACAAAGAAGGACACTACATAACGATCAAGGGGTCAATCCAAGAAGAAGATATAACAATTGTAAATATTTATGCCTCCAACATAGGAGCACCTCAATACATAAGGCAAATGCTAACAGCCATAAAAGGGGAAATCAACACTAACACAATAATAGCTGGGGATTTTAACACCCCACTTTCACCAATGTACAAATCATCCAAAATGAAAATAAATAAGGAAAAACAAGCTTTAAACAACACATTACACAAGATGGACTTAATTGATATTTATAGGACATTCCATTCAAAAACAACAGAATACAGTTTCTTCTCAAGTGGTCATGGAACATTCTCCAGGAGAGATCATATCCTGGTTCACAAATCAAGCCTTGGTAAAGTTAAGAAAATTGAAATCGTATCAAGTATCTTTTCCAACCACAGCAGTATGAGACTAGATATCAGTTACAGGGAAAAAAAACTGTAAAAAATACAAACACATGGAGGCTAAACAATACACTACTAAATAACCAAGATCACTGAAGAAATCAAAAAGGATATCAAAAAATGCCTAGAAACAAAAGACAATGAAAACACGACGACCCAAAACCTATGGCATGCAGCAAAAGCAGTTCTAAGAAGGAAGTTTATAGCAATATAATCCTACCTCAAGAAACAAGAAAAATGAAAATAAACAACCTAACCTTACACCTAAAGCAAATAGAGAAAGAAGAACAAAAAATACCCCCAAAGTTAGCAGAAGGAAAGAAATCATAAATATCAGATCAGAAATCAATGAAAAAGAAATGAAGGGGACAGTAGCAAAGATCAATAAAACTAAAAGCTGGTTCTTTGAGAAGATGAACAAAATTGATAAAAAATTAGCCAGACTCACCAATAAAAGAAGGGAGAAGACTCAAATCAATAGAATTAGAAATGCAAAAAGAGAAGTAACAGCTGACACTGCAGAAATACAAAGGATCATGAGAGATTACTACAAGCAACTACATGCCAATAAAATGGACAGCCTGGAAGAAATGGACAAACTCTTAGAAAAGCACAACCTTCCAAGAATGAACCAGGAAGAAATAGAAAATATAAACA
The DNA here is from genome assembly GCF_028023285.1 of Balaenoptera ricei. NCBI lineage: Eukaryota > Metazoa > Chordata > Mammalia > Artiodactyla > Balaenopteridae > Balaenoptera > Balaenoptera ricei. Next base: position 133,477,955 of record NC_082642.1, read on the forward strand.
GACCAATTGCAAGCACTGAAATTGAAACTGTGATTAAAAATCTTCCACCAAACAAAAGCCCAGGACCAGATGGCTTCCCAGGTGAATTCTATCAAACATTTAGAGAAGAGCTAACACCTATCCTTCTCAAACTCTTCCAAAATATAGCAGAGGGAGGAACACTCCCAAACTCATTCTGCAAGGCCACCATCACCCTGATACAAAACCAGACAAAGATGTCACAAAAAATGAAAACTACAGGTCAATATCACTGATGAACATAGATGCAAAAATCCTCACAAAATACTAGTAAACAGAATCCAACAGCCCATTCAAAGGATCATACACCATGATCAAGTGGGGTTTATCCCAGGAATGCAAGGATTCTTCAAAATATGCAAATCAATCAATGTGATAAACCATATTGACAAATCGAAGGAGAAAAACAAGTAGATCATTTCAATAGATGCAGAGAAAGCTTTTGACAAAATTCAACACCCATTTATGATAAAAACCCTCCAGAAAGTAGGCATAGAGGGAACTTACCTCAACATAATAAAGGCCATATAGGACAAACCCACAACCAACATGGTCCTCAATGGTGAAAAACTGAAACCATTTCCACTAAGATCAGGAACAAGACAAGGCTGTCCACTCTCACCTCTATTATTCAACATAGTTTTGGAAGTTTTAGCCACAGCAATCAGAGAAGAAAAAGAAATAAAAGGAATCCAAATTGGAAAAGAAGAAGTAAAGCTGTCACTTTTTGCTGATGACATGATACTATATATAGAGCATCCTAAAGATGCTACCAGAAAACTACTAGATCTAATCAATGAATTTGGTAAAGTAGTAGGATACAAAATTAATACACAGAAATCTCTTGCATTCCTTTACACTAATGATGAAAAATCTTAAAGAGAAATTAAGGAAACACTCCCATTTGTTGCACTTCCATTGCAACAAAGAGATTACAATACCTAGGAATAAACCTACCTAAGGAGACAAAAGACCTGTATGCAGAAAACCATAAGACATTGATGAAAGAAATTAAAGATGATACCAACAGATGGAGAGATATACCATGTTCTTGGATTGGAAGAATCAACATTGTGAAAATCACTATACCACCCAAAGCAATATACAGATTCAGTGCAATCACTTTCAAGCTACCAATGGCATTTTTCACAGAACTAGAATGAAAAATTTCACAATTAGTATGGAAACACAAAAGACCCTGAATAGCCAAAGCAATCTTGAGAAAGAAAAATGGAGCTGGAGGCATCAGGCTCCCTGACTTCAGGCTAGACTACAAAGCTACAGTAATCAAGACAATATGGTACTGGCACAAAAACAGAAATATAGATCAATGGAACAGGATAGAAAGCCCAGAGATAAACCCACGCATATATGGTCACCTTATTTTTGATAAAGGAGGCAAGAATATGCAATGGAGAAAAGACAGCCTCTTCAATAACTGGTGCTGGGAAAACTGGACAGCTAAATGTAAAAGAATGAAATTAGAACACTCCCTAACACCATACACAAAAATAAACTCAAAATGGATTAAAGACCTAAATGTAAGACCGGACATTATAATACTCTTAGACGAAAACATAGGAAGAACTCTCTTTGACATAAATCACAGCAAGATCTTTTTTGACCCACCTCCTAGAATAATGGAAATAATAACAAAAATAAACAAATGAGAACTAATGAAAGTTAACAGCTTTTGCACAGCAAAGGAAACCATAAACGAGACAAAAAGACAACCCTCAGAATGGGAAAAATTATTTGCAAATGAAGCAACTGACAAAGGATTAATATCTAAAATTTACAAGCAGCACATGCAGCTCAGTATCAAAAAAAAAAAAAAACCCAGTCCAAAAATGGGCAGAAGATCTAAATAGACGTTTCTCCAAAGAAGATATACAGATTGCCAACAAACACATGAAAGGATGCTCAACATCACTAATCATTAGAAAAATGCAAATCAAAACTACAGTGAAGTATCACCTCACACCAGTCAGAATGGCCATCATCAAAAAAGCTACAAACAATACATGCTAGAGAGGATGTGGAGAAAAGGGAACCCTCTTGCACTGTTGGTGGGAATGTAAATTGTTACAGCCACTATGGAGAACAGTATGGAGGTTCCTTAAGAAACTAAAAATAGAACTACCATATGACCCAGTAATCCCACTACTGGGCATATATCCTGAGAAGAACATAATTCAAAAAGAGTCATGTACCACAATGTTCATTGAAGCTCTATTTACAATAGCCAGGACATGGAAGCAACCTAAGTGTCCATCAACAGGTGAATGGATAAAGAAGATGTGGCACATATATACAATGGAATATTACTTAACCATAATAGAAACGAAATTGAGTTATTTGTAGTGAGATGGATGGACTTAGAGTCTGTCATACAGAGTGAAGTAAGTCAGAAAGAGAAAAACAAATACTGTATGCTAACACATATATATGGAATCTAAAAAACAATAATGGTTCTGAAGAACCTAGGGGCATGACAGGATTAAAGACACAGACGTAGAGAACGGACTTGAGGACACGGGGAATGGGAAGGGTAAGCTGGGACAAAGTGAGAGAGTGGCATAGATTTATATATACTACCAAATGTAAAATAGATAGTGGGAAGCAGCCACATAGCACAGGGAGATCAGCTTGGTGCTTTGTGACCACCTAGAGGGGTGGGATAGGGATGGTGGGAGGGAGACGCAAGAGGGAGGGGATATGGGGATATATGTTTATGTATAGCTGATTCACTTTTTTATACACCAGAAACTAACACAATATTGTAAAACAATTATACTCCAATAAAGATGTTAAATAAATAAAGTGGGAAAGATAGTATTTGGATGAAGCCAAAGAATGGAGGCTCTCAAAAGAGATAAATGAAAGTCTTTAGAAAGCAATGAAACATGATTATAGGATAGGCCAAGAGATATTTAATGATATATTTTTTCTAACATTCTCTTTATACTTGTTTCTATTGGCATTGCCAAACACACCCATCTCCCCTAATTTTCATCAGAGCATATATTTTGGAGTCTATATCCGTGGAAATCATGTAAAGAGATGATTTTTCCTATCTCTGGTAACATGGCATACAAGAGGGATCCTGTTCATTGGATGGTGATCTAATCCATTTACTGAACTAAAATAATGAATATTTTGGCTTGTACATGGGAAGAACCTTTAAAAACAGGAACCATTGCCTCCCCCAGAAGCTCTTTCTCCCTATGCCTTACTGCTAGTTATAATAGGTGATTACACTGTAAATTATATAATGACTTTTTCCCTTAACAATAAAATTTATTTAAAATCTCAAAAAAAAAAAAAAAAGATGCAATCAGATGTTGGCTGGGACTACAGTCAACTCAACTCAGAGTCTTCTCAGATCCACTTCTGAGTTCACTCACATGGCTTTTGATCCTCATTGCTTGTTATCTCCAGATACCACTTCCTTTTCATGTGGGCTTCTCCATAGGGTTATTCACAATACTGCAGCTTGTTTCCCCTGAGAAAGGGCAGAGAGAGAAAGAAAGAGAAAGACAGATACAGAGAGACAAAGAGACAGAGAAATAAGACATCCAAGATGGAAGCCTATTCTTTTAACCTATTTAGGAAGTGACATCTTATCATTTCTGCTATATTCTATTCATTAGAAGCCCACACTCGAGGGAAGGAGATTTCATGAACATGAAAACCAGGAGTCCAAGAACACTGGGACCAACTTGAGATTGTTTACTATAGACATTCTGTAGCACAAGAATTAAGGTGATAGGCACCTGTATAGTAGCTACAGTGATTCATGCAAATCTTAGATAATTTGTATTCTCTGACACTAAGTGGACCTTAAGTTTCACTCTACCCATATGGTTGACTAGTCAATTCCCATTAATTGTTCTGAGTGCACTCATCCATTCAATGCTAGAGTGCGATTACTATAGAATTCCATAATTTCTAGAAAACAAATATTGGAGTAAATATGGCTATAATGCTGAAAAATAATATATACAATGCATCCCAAATAATATATTACTTTTATTTTCTGAATACTGTGATGGAATATTATCACAATCTTTTGCATCACTTATAACAGGTATACAGTAGTGCATTTTTCTCTTTTTTAGAAAATGATAAATCAGTTAAATTACTTACTTACTGAAATTCTGGAAAGAGAAGCAAAGAATATGTTTCTCCTCCAAAAGTAATTTATATATTTTATGGAGGAGTGGAGACTAGGGAATGTTTAATTCATTTTTAGTATCCATGCAATTTGTTGATATCTACATGCTATGTTTGTCTTTAATAGAAAAGCATGTTGATAACCATTCTGAAAATCCTTAAAAATATTTTAAGTTGTGTGATTTAACTTTAATACATGTAAAATACATGTAACATAGAATTTCCCATCAAAATTATTTTTAAGTGTATAGTTTAGTACATTCACATTGTTGTGCAGCCAATTTTCAGAACTCTTCATTTTGCAAAACTGACCCTCTATACCCATTAAACAACAAACATCCATTTCCCTTCCATCCTCCAATCAACCCTTGGCAACTGCCATTCTACTTTCTTTCTCTATGAATTTGACTATTCTAGGTACTTCATATAAATGGAAACATACAGTATTTGTCTTTTAGTGGCTGGCTTATTTCACTTAGCATAATGTCTTCACAGTTCATTCATATTGTAGCATGTGTCAGAATTTCCATCCTTTTTAAGGCTGAATAATATTCAATTGTGTGTATATATCTCATCCATCAATGAAAATTGGATTGCTCCAGCTTTTGACTATTGTGAAGAATGCTATTATGAACGTGGGTGTTCAAATATGTTTTTGAGATCTTGCTTTCAATTTTTTTGGATCTTATGATAATTCTATTTAAAATTTTCAAGGTAATATTGTACTGTTTTTCATATCAGGTATATCATTTTACATTCCCATCAACGGTGCATGTATAATTTAGCCAGAAGAAGCATGTAATGGAGTGTGTGTGTGTGTGTGTGTGTGTGTGTGTGTGTCTGTGTATGTGTGTGTGTATAGTGAAAAATTCAAGACAGAAGGAAGAGGATGTGCAAGGGCCTGGAAGAAAGAGAGAGACAGCAGATGGGGGGAGGAGGAGAATGGGGAAGGGAGGAGAGGAGAGGAGAAGAGAAATATTTTAAATCCTAAATGGTTGGCACATTAAGAAGCAAAAGGAAGAATGGTCAAGACAGCCCAGAAGATAATGGATCATGTGAAGCATATTTAAAAATTTGGACTTTACCTTCAGTGTAATAAAGAGCGATTGATCAGGGAAATACAAATCAAAACCACAATATCACCTCACACCTGTTAGAATGGCTATTATCAAAATGACAAGAAATAATAAGTGTTAGTAAGGGTGTGGAGAAAAGGGAGCCCTCATGCACTGTTGATGGGAATGTAAATTGGGGCGCAGCCACTGTGAAAACAGTATGCAGGCTCCTCAAAAAATTAAAAATAGAACTACCATATCATCCAGCAATTCCACTTCTGGGTATCTACCCAAAGAAAGTGAAAACACCAACTCAAAAAGATATATGCACCTCCATGTTCATTGTAGCATTGTTTACAATAGCCAAGATGTGGAAGCAGCCTAAGTGTCCATCAATGGATGGATGAATAAAGAAAATGTGGTATTTATATACAATGAAATATTAGTCATAAAAAATAATGAAATCTTGCCATATGTGACTTTGAGGGCATTATCGTAAGTGAAATAAGTCAGACAGAGAAAGATAAATACCGTATGATCTCAATTTATATGAGAAATCTAGAGAAAAATTAGCTCATATGTAGATACAGAGAGAACAGATTGGTGGTTGTCAGAGGCAAGAGGTGAGGGTGGGTGAAATGGGTGAAGAGGATCAAAAGGTACAAATTTTCAGTTATAAAATAAACAAATCATGGGTTGTAATGTACAGTATGGAGACTATAGTTATTTTTTTTTTTAAAAAAGGGTTAGTAAGTACTTTTAAGCATAGTAGTGATACATGTATTTGATTTGCATTTTAGAAAAATCACTGTCTGCAGTATGGAGAGTAAGTTGAAGGGATATCTGCCCAGAGAAAAGGAGACCCCTTATGAGGCTACTGAAAATAAGATGATAGACTGAATTAGGTGTCATAAAGGGGATAGAGAAAGCAGTGATGGATTGACTCATACCTAGGAATCCTGAAATAAAGAAAAAGGTGCCATCAAGGATGATACTCAGATTTCCAGTTTTCACCAGTGGGTGGAAAGTGAGATGGAGGAGGTTAATAGAAAAGATGAGCTCAGTTTTGCAGTTGTTGACTTTGATGGGTTCATGGAACATCCAAGAGCCATCTTAGAGGAAGGAGGAATTCTACACCTAAAATTCAGGAGAGATGTTGCCTCTGAAAAGATGAACTTGGGGGCCATCAACATATAGATAGAAGATTATTAAAGCCACAATAGGAAATGATGGAGACATTTCCTAGAAATGTGAAAATTGAAATGAGAAGACAATCTAAGATAGAACCCTGAAAAATACCAAAATTTCAAGATTCTACAAAGAAATCTGAGATTTCAATCAATGAGATGAAGTGGAACGAGTTTGGTGTTAAGGAACCAAAGAGGGTGGTCGACAGTGGAAAGAGGAGCAGAGAGGACAAACAAGGAAAGATCTCAGTGATTTAGCCACAAGGAAGCCTGTTGTTGCTGGCTTTGAATAGAACCGTTTCTATGGGTGGCAAGAGCAAAAGCTAAATTTAAAAGGTTTGGAGAATGAGTGAAGTTGTACTAGAAGCAGTAAGTATAGACAACGCCTTCAAAGGATTTAGTTGTGAAGCAGTGGTCATAAAGGACAGTGCTTGGTGGAAGGTGTGAGGCTGAAAGACAAGGTTTTAGAATGTGACAACGTTCAATTGTTTAGGGGCTGATGAAAAGGAAAAGAAAGGAAAGGAAAGCTTGAAGATAAAGGAGAGGGTATCATCTTAATCAGCTCAGGCTGCAATAACAAGGTACAGTAGACAGGGTTAGCTTACAGACACTTATTCCCACAGTTCTGGAGGCTGGGAAGTCAAGATCACGGTGCTGGTAGATCTGGTATTTGGTGCTACTTCCTGGCTTTCATACAACAACCTTCTTGCTGTGTCCTCATATGGTAGAGAGAAGCTCTCCTCATCTCATAAGGGCATTAATCTCATCATGGGGGCCCTAGTCTCATGATCTCATCTAAAACTCATTACCTTCCAAAGGCCCCACCTCCTACTACCATCACACCGGATATTAGTTCTTCGACATATGAATTCAGGAGGGACACAAACATTCAGTCCATAACAAGTATCCTAGGAAGGCAGGAGATAGGATCATGAGTACAGATACAGGAGTTAATCTTTAAGGAGGGAAATAACTTCTCTTCCCTGGGACATCTCTTTGTAGATTTGGTGGTAGGAAATTGGAGTTATAATTTCTCTCTGAACAAATCAGCAAGATTATCAGTCAGTTGTGAGTACAGCAGAACGAAAAATTTGAGGAAAGAGTGGAGAAAGCTCACTAGGGAAACAAAGTATTGAAGGTCGAGCTGAGTTTGGACATCAACGTGTACAGTTATGGGATCATCTTCAATGATACTCAGCTGTCTAGGTTAGATGTAGGAAAACGGAACCCTTGGACTGAGCATTTGCCAAAGGAATAGATAGAAAGGCAATGACTAGGATGTAAAAAAACTGGGCAAAAGAATGGTTGAAATGAGGTCCCATGACATCAAAGCAAGACAGAAAGGAAAAGAAGGTAAGATGGGACCAACAGAGCAAGGTAGAGGTATCACAGGCTGCCAGCCCCACATAGAGAGGGATGGTGAGGACAACTGAGTGAGAAGGCTTGTGGGAGGAGAGCTGTGGTCAGAGTGGGGTATTCAGATTTAATGTTTCAGAAGTGGTAGAGTTCCAAGTGATGACAACATTAGGTGTATTGGATTATGAGAGGTGTAGATGAACATGGCTGGAGATGAAGTAATCAAGGAATAAAGCAGTTAAGGGTCAAACACAGTGTGAAGTAGAGAGTATAAAAAATAAGTTAGATGTTAAATCATTGACGGCATGAGAGTGAGTGCCAGAAGATCAGTCCATGACAGTAACAATCAATGTCAGAGGATGATGTTACCTGAAGGAATAATCTCAAAATAGTGGGGTTTTTATATAAGGCTAATGCAATGATGTTCTGGAAGCAGCTTGGGGATAGAGGAGGATGGTTGACATAAGTGGAATGGGGGAAGAAGTAGCCTCAACCCGAAAAGTCATGTTCTTATGGAAGAACTCTTACAGATTTTTGTTTACACTGGATAGGACACTGTGAAAGTCAGTCGGCATTTTGGATCAAGGGAAAAAATGAGCCAAAAATAGGAAGAGGGGAATAGGAAAAATAGGAATAGGAGAGAAATGACGAAGGATGACAAGGATGGTAGGCAGGATGCAAGGTTTTCAAAAACACATCCTAGCAGTTCCTGGTGGTCTGCTACCTGGTCTCTTGAGACTGAGGATGGCTGGGACAGAGGTCTTGGGGCTTGGCAGCTCATCTGTAGATACTAAATATTTCTCAAATTTCTTGTTAAAATGTATCCATTCCCTCATCCCCTGGCATGTGACTATGAACTACTGAAATATTCTTTTGGCTCAAATGCCCATATTTCTGACTTCAACTTGATAAAACTACTTTAGTTCCCAATTATTTGCAGTTTTGTTTGCTTCTCTTGACATGATATTCACTCCAACAACTTAGTATGCTGACCTTTCTCCTGACGTACTCCGTTGATATTTGTCTGTAAGCTAATCTGTGACCAAGAAGTTTACTAAGAGTAGAATTCTTCTACTACCATCTCCATCAACAATAACCTATAAATGTTTATTATTACAGAAGTAAAATGCTCCGTACAGGCTTGGTTTCAATTCTGGACTTCATAAGACTAAATTTTTAAAAATTCTTCCAAAATGTATGAAGACATTCCACACATAGAATATATTTATTTTTTAAAATAACAAAGAAAACATAAAGAAACAGAAATTTTTTTTCAGAGATTCTGATTTTCCTCCTAGCTTTATTGCGATATATTTGACATATAACATTGTGTGAATTAAGATATACAACATGTTGATTTGATACACCTGTATATTACAAAATGATTACCACCATAGAATTACCTAACATCTCTATTACCTCATATAATTACCATGTCTTTTTGGTGGTGAGAATATTTAAGATCTACTTTCTCAGCAACTTTCAAGTATATAATACAATATTGTTCACTATAGTTATCATGCATTAGATCTCCAGAATTTATTCATCTTAAACTGAAAGTTTTCACTCTTTGACCAATACCTCTCCATTCCCCCACCCAGGCCCTTGGAACCACCATTCTACTTACTAAAAAAACAGAAATTTATAATATTCAAAGGCCTAAATATTTAAGATTATTCAGAACTTTGAAGAAAGATATAAGCACTTTTTTCCCAAAGTAGTTTAATCCAGTATCTACTAAACTATCCATGGCACAAGATTTAGTTCTAATTTCTTATCCATCAAAGACCAGTACTTATGCAAAAAAAAAAAAAAGTTACTTGAAAAAATGAGCTAAAAAATACATTAAAAAGTCTCAATTTTTTTTACAAGTAAACTCAATAGGCAAAAAAATTTACTCTGTCAAATTACTACAAAAATTTCTAAATGTTTATTCTCAGTGTTTGTATTTACTGCAACTTGGTAATAGCCCAGGGACAGGCACCCGGCTGTGAACCACATTGTGAGTAGCACTGGCTTAGTGGTCTTTATCCAACATATTTCTACAAGGTCACTCCTAATTTCTATAGAGACCTTTGTTTTGCAGCAGGAATGATAAAACTAAAGTGCAGATGAAATCACTGCTTCCCTCTTAAAAGTAGAAATCTTGTTTATATACATCTTTCCTTTATACTGTATTAGCTTCTTGTACCAGATAATTTTTTCTGGGTCTCCAGGAGAAGAAAGTATAAGTAATGACAGAATGAAAAAGAAAGGAATCCTAGGAGTTATGCTGTATCATTGATTTATAGTCACATGTAATATTTGCATCCCATTTTCTATCTATTCATTCTAAGCAAGCACAATTCTTACTAGCAATCAGCATCCTGATAGTCAAACAGTTGGCAATATTTCCTCTGGAGCAGGAGTGTCCTTTTTCCTTAATTTCAAATGATAGACCATTAATTCTCTAAGGGATGCCAAAAACTATTATAGAATTTAAGGCTAAACCAATAGTATTAACAATAAGTGTAAGACTATTATAGTGATTTATTCCAAAATTTGAGATAATTTGATTTTCTTCTGACAATTAAAAGAGGCTGAAGTGGTTAATATCATGTCCCACAGTGGAGGCCCAGGATTAGCCCCTGATATTTTAACATTCTAGGGTGTGTTTCTTCATGGGGGTCACTGTCACCTCCCTTCATTCCTAGTCATTGTAATGTCATGCAGCTTACTTGCTCTCTACCCTTTCCCACAAGCCTTCTCTCACTTGGCAGCTGTCCCTCTGTGTATATAGACGTGATGGTTTGGAATCCTTCTCTTTTCTCTCATCCTCTGAATCAGTTATCATCTTCCTAATTAAAGCACCTCTTTCATTAGCTTATGATGAACTGTGCAGAGGAGTGTAGGGCACTTTGCATTAAAAGTCCCGTTAATGGCAATCATATTAACATAAGCAAGACTCTCTCCCAGTATTAGTGTCTCTCCTTCTGTCTCTGTCTCTCTGTCCCTAATGCCCTAGCCCTCTAGCTCTCTCTCTTTTTGTTCTTTTTAGGACATTTTTACATGGAGCTGGGGAGTGGATGCAGTTCACAGCTTTTCCATATTTACAGTCAACTTGAACTAGGGAAATGAGGTATGGAAAATAATGAAACGATTAAATTGTTAATATTTTTCTATACTAGGCTCATGCAACTAGAATATAATGAGATGATCAAGCCTGAATTTTTGTCAATCTTATTTCCTACCTTATGCTACATAGTTTTTATTTTCTAACAACAAAGAAAAAATCAAAGTTGAAAAGAGATGTACAATGTGTGGTGAAGAAAATAATAGAAATAGAAATATTCCAATGGAAATAATCATAGATAATGTTGTATTTGTTCATTTAAAAATATTTATTGAGCACTTACTATGTTCTAAGCTGGGGATACAGTAGTTCATAAAACAGATAAACTCCTAGAGAATTTGTGCAAAGGGTACTATTAAATAATTCAGTATAGCATGTATAGTTTAATAATATAATTTCAGGCCCAACATATTAAAAACAGAATGATTTTGTAAAATATCATTAATATTACTTGACTACTCAGTAAATCGGAGTGTTTCTGCTTGAAATATAAGAAAGCTATGGCATTCTGGAGCATGCTAGCTAGCTTCCTATTGGGGGAAAGAGTATAATTCGACAATTTTGTGCTTAATATTTTTAAGAATATATATTCTCTTTAATTCCTTCAATGTGCTTCTAAGCCTCTAGGACTGCAAATCATAATAAGAAAATGCCAGAATCTGAACATGGCATAATCATTATCTTTAGACTAAATTTTTATGTATTGTCTATTTAAAGGACTTAGTCCTTAAGCAAATATTTATTAAGGAAGGCTTCTTTATAAGTAAAATACAACCACAAATTAAGACATAGTGGTTTTAATCACGTATGAGTTTACTTCATAATGTCTATTAGATAATCACTATACCATATATCATCAACAGAAATTCAAGAACATTATGCAAGTGAGCACATTACTTCTGATCAGATATGTATGTGAAGCCGGCAGATTTCTATACCAGGGATTGTATTCTTCTGGCCACCTGGGGAAATAAGCAGCTAGGAAAATCTGGCTTGGGCTGGAAGAAGACTAATATTTATTTTTGAAAGCATCATATATTCTGCTCTTCCAGGAATTACTGCAGTAAAGATTTCACTGCAGAGTACATGAGGTGAAAATAGAAACTGGATTGTTTTTGTATGTGGAATTGCCAAAACCTACCACTGAATAAAGGTTAAAGACTTTTTCTCTAATTTTAAAAACAAATTTTTTATGATTTCACTAATTTTTGAGTTAAGATAGATGCCTTTTAGCAGGCAATATATTGTTACATAAGCAGATTTCTTAATATGCTAAAAGAGTGTTTGCTGAACTTTTTGAAAATTAAGCAAGACTCTAGATAGACATTAACAGTCTTCATATCTACTGGAAATGAAAGGGCTCAGATAGTTTAATTTAGCACTTTTCATCTTCCAAAGAAGATTACTCATGTGAATATCCTTGGTGAGCTCACTGTTGTCTGAAATAGAAGGCCTACATTTTCTTTTAGAGCCATAGAATCAAATGGCCCAACAAATTGATTAATAAGATTTTAATCTAGCAGCTAGCATGCAAATTAACTTGTCAAGTATGTACACAAAGTCTCCACACAAGTTATTTTTAAAAGTCTTTGCTTGTGTGTATGTACGATGGTAAATGCATGGAATAATTTGAAGCAATACACAAGAACCTCGGAAGGAACAATGGCTAGCTCCCTTGAGGGAGAAGAAGTGGGCAGCTGAGGAGCAAAGGATGCAGAAGAGAGACTTGTTTTATTACGTACTTTTTGTATTTTGAGTTCTTTGCCATGAGCATATATTAACTCTTCAAAACAGATTTTCAAATATTAAATCATTTTTTTGGGCAAGTACTAAAGCTCCCATTCCTCTTGTTTCCAACCACACAGGGCTCATGGTTGTTCATTCATGCTGGGATTCTGTCTCAGTGTTTTTCAGATCACAAATCCACCCTAACATCAAGGGGCCTATGTTAAGATGAAATAAAATTATTTATTTCAGTCATGCTAAAAAAAAGTTATCTTTGCACAGGATCCAAGAAAGGAAAGTCAGAAAAGAGAAGGTAAAAGAAGGACAGGAAAGGAAAGGCAAAAAAAAAGAGAGCATTTGAGAAGGAAGGATGAGAGAAGAAAAGTAGATAAGCATTCTATCACTGTCCTATTGCTACGAAACTACTCTGGTCTGAGATCTCCTTTTCTTCCTACACTTCTCCCACAAAGTCTGGATCTAGTTCAAGTCATTGTTGTCTCTCACCTGGTTGATGACCACAGACGTCTTTCTGTCTTCTTTGACTCCAGTGTTATCTGCTCAAACCTATCCTTCACCCTCCTGCCCCACCTTAAAACCCTTCAGAGCCTCTACACCATCTACAGAATTCAGTTCCCTGCCTGCCTCTCCACCCCTAACTGTCATTTCCTCCTATTTTGTGCTTGAACCTCTAGCAGCACTCAACCACTGGTTTTTCCTTCAACAGTACATGCTATTTCTTATTCATCATGCTATTGCTTGTGCTGTTCACACACACACACACGCAATGCTACAGCCTTCCCTCCTATTAATGACATTATTTTATAATTAGCTGTTTGTGTAAGTGGTTTCCTCTCTCAACTGCAATATGCCTTATTCACATTGGTGTGATCAGGGACCACTATTTGACCCGGCACGTTGAAGATGCTCAGTATATATTGGCTGACTTGAAAAAGAGAACGCTCTTGACTGAACTCTCTGTGATCCTAAGAAAGACATTTCACCTGCTACTTCCTTACTTGTTAAATGGAAGGGCAAACTATACCTAAAGAACTTCTCTCTCCTTAGATTATCCATTAGTTATGACTTGCATTGTATCTAGAACCCAAAGGTGCTAGTATCCATACCATAATATCATAATCATCGACTTCCTCACATTTTTATTATGGAAATTTTCAAACATACTCAAAAGTACAGAGAACAAAAATTCAGTGAACCTTAGGTGTCAACATCTTGCCAATTTTATTTCATGTATCCTCTTAATCACACAGGTTTAAAGCAAATCTCAATCATGGTAACATTTTTCCTGTAAACACTTCATTACACTTATCTAATACATACAGACTTTTTAATATAACAACCATAACAATTATGACAATGAGTGACATTTATCTGTGATATTATAATCTATCTTAACATTTTTAATAATTGTATGAGGAAGTCAAAATCCCAAAATCATTTTCAGTATGTTTAAATAATTGGGGCATCAATCTAGTTTGTGAACATTTCTCCTGACAGTAACTGGCCAGTGTTCAGTGAAGATTAACAGTCTGCATTCTTGCAGAGGGCCAAGGGCTGGGTGTTCAGGTCAGGCCTGAAGGGTATTAAAAGAACTTGGGGAAGGAAGTTTCAAGCATCTTAGTTTGAACTAATGCGGCTAATCCCCCTACTCTCATAAGCACTAAATTCCTATCTACGTTTTATGGGCAATATTATTCTTTCTACTTAAATTATCAAAAATAACCCCGGAGCAATATAACTGTTCTGTGTCAAAACTATCATGCTTACCATGATTGCCACAGTAATCCTTTTCTAAATACATGGAAGTTGTTTCAAATGGCTCAGGACACTCAGAGTCAATATTAGTTCAGTGCAGGAGCTTTAAAAAAAGGAAAGTTGAAGTCAATGAATCTAATCGTGGACAACCTGCTTCCCAGGATGAGCCTTAGACACAGCAGTTTCACTTTTGGAGTTATCTGCAGCTCCCTGGAAGAATATTTTTGACTATCCGAGGAATATTAGCTAAAACCACCAAACAGGTGAAAGCTCTGTTGAGGCTGAACAGACAATTTTCCTTACAGAGAGGTAAAATAATAGATGATAGTAAAGGAAATAAACCCATTTCCTTAAAAAAAAAATAGTGGGTTTGCTTATACAGTTGACCCTTGAACAACACGGGTTTGAACTGGCCTGTCCACTTATACACAGATTTTTCCAATAAACATATTGGAAAATTTTTTGAAGATTTGCAACAATTTGAAAAATACTTGCAGATGAACCACGTAGCCTAGAAATAACAAAAAAAATTAAGAAAAAGGTAGATATGTCATGAATGCATAAAATATATGTATATCTACATATAACATACAAAATATATGTTAATTTAACTGTTTATATTAATTGGTAAGGTTTCCAGTCAATAGTGAGCTATTAGTAGTTAAGTTTTAGGGGAATCAGAAGTTATAGGTGGATTTTCAATTGTGTGGGAAGTCAGGGGAGAGTGGTGTTGGTGCCCCTAACCCCTGCGTTGCTCAAGGGTCAACTGTATATATGAAAGACTGAGTATATGTAAGAAGAAAATGAGTGCCAACAGTCCAACTGAATTCATCAACCATCAAAAAAAAATTGTACAATTTTCCACTGTTTCCAATCTGCCGATTTGTTCTGGTTACTCAGATTCTCTTTAGAGAATCTTAAAAAAAAGTGTTAATGATGATAATTAACCCTAGTTAAAAAAAACAGAAACTAAAATAATACCCTTGTACTTTGCTGATAGCCCCTAAAGAAAATAGCAACAACTAATTTGTCTTTGTTTTGTTTTTACTTTGAGTATGTCAATATTGTTAACCACGCAAGTGTTCTGCTTGGTTTGGCACCAATGGATGCTAATCACTTTTCACTTTAGCAATAATGTTTTATATACACATACAAACATATATGCAAGTTGGCATGAAAAGAGAGGCAGTAATTAAATACTTTAAACTGCTTACACTTTGGAAGAAACATTAATGAACTATGCCTATGGTAATAATTTTGACTGTTTTTACATAATTTTCAAATTTGTTATTTTTGAAAGTCTAGCTTTGAGAGATTCAATCTGGTCAGAGTTAAGCCATCAGGCTTTGTAAGTTTATATACAATAAGAAAGACAAAGTGTGAAAGAACAATCTCTGGATTAGGGGAAATCTTTCATAACCATTACTACAGCCACAGCAAAGCTTTCTTTTTTTAGGTAGGATTTTGTAATTTTCCAATGACATTTTAACTTATTTCATTTGGCTTCACAATTACCTACGAGTTAGGAAAAGCCCACTATCACTTATTTTTCTTTTCTGGGTTGCTAGGAATGCTATACACCTTGATCAGACTTGTGGTTCCATGAATGCATACACATGCAAAGTTCCATCCAGCTATACACTTACAATTTATGCAAGTTATACCTTAATAACAATATTTTAAAAGAATATGGTCAAAAGAATATGGGTCTAGTTCACCCAAATTGGGTGAACAGAGAAGTTTTCATGTGTAACACTGTCTAAGTTCTATTAAGGAAATGGTCAGTAGACCCTTCTTGCTGAAATAATATGGCTATTCAGTTAGATAAATAAATAAACTTTCCCTGAAGTGGTAAGAAATTTTATTGACTACACCTTAGTAAATAA
Organism: Balaenoptera ricei; assembly: GCF_028023285.1. Lineage (NCBI taxonomy): Eukaryota > Metazoa > Chordata > Mammalia > Artiodactyla > Balaenopteridae > Balaenoptera > Balaenoptera ricei. The sequence goes on from NC_082642.1 coordinate 133,494,243, forward strand.
AATGCAAGATAATTTCCTAGTCTAGTAGTCAATGTCCACACCCCACTTAGGAGTAAGATAATGCACAAAGTGATTTCACTCTTTAAGGCAATACCCAATTATGTAAGTAGCTGCTCAATTAATAAATAGAACCAAACTAGTTGTTCCATTTTTTCTTTGGGATTTAGCCGTTCCAACTCTTCCTCCCATGGACCACAAATTTGATCATGAATCAACACAATTATTTTGCTTACTTAAATTGCATGAATTTATCACTCAGTTATTCAGAATTAAACTGGAGAAATTTATGGAGTGTGTTGGGTCACAGTATAATGAGATATCCATAGCTTTATGGTAGGGGGTTAAGTGGAGAGGGTTGATGGACATTTCAACATTGATTTGTCTTGTCCTTACAGGTCAGAGGATATTGAAAACTCAAATCACTTCTCCAGTGACAATATATGTGCCCAATATTTACTACAGCTCTCTATTTAGCAAAACATTACCTCAATAACTTGAGTGTAGAGAAAGATTTCAGAGAGATTACATAAGTACCTGCTATGGCTGACATAGGTTATCATAGCAAAGTGTATTCCAGCCACATCTAAAGTATAGAAGAGTCACATAAAAGCATACCTCATATGTACCAATGCTTACAGATCTCATAGGCCTTGGGCACAGGAGCTTATGTATTTTTGACCGGAGTTAGCAATACTCTAAGACAAAAAGGCACAAGTCTTTATAAATTGCATCTCCTTATGCATAACATCACTAAGAGAGTATTGGTAGTATATTCAGGCACAAAATGCCTCTCTGTCCCAAGAGAATGCAGGAAGAAGGAGCCTACCTTGGGATTCTAAAAGGAACCTTAATCCAAATGACTTCTAGTCCTCTTGACTAGACTAAAAATTTCATCTTATGGTAATATATGTGCAGAATTACCTATTGAGTCCTCATTGATATTTCATTAGGAATTTCTCATAGGCTGAAATACAATGTCTGGAAGTTATTGGGCTTCCTGATTTTTTTATTAATAATTCCAGATACCAACAATCAGAGAGCAGAATAAAATTATGGTCTTTTTTATGGCCCACTCATACTGTCAGTTTGATGTTGCTTAGTGTGATTTAAAATAATTTTAATGAAATAAATCAGGCTTGCCCGCAGTTCTTTTGCTTCTTATAACAACAAAAAGAGATGAAAGACATTTTTATTAGTTATTCCTTTATAGAATGGCTGAGATGTTAGAATCTACAGAAATAGTTTTGTGCTAGAGAGAGGAAGCAGGGCAAAATGACAGTCACTTACAAGGCTACGAGCCACTGCCAGAGTCACAGTCACCTGTGACTTGATTTACTCTATGTGTGTGTGTGTGTGTGTGTGTGTGCGCACATGCATGCACAAACAATATAGTTTTGTCTCATTATCACCCTATCAGATATCTTCTCTTGAGTCTCACTGAGTTTTTGTTGAAGCATCCACACATTTCAAGGGTATATCAACTAAAAGAGGATTAGATGAAAACCCTGAGTTGAATTAAATAAGAGTTGTATACAGTATTGGCATCTGAATTAACTCGCTTGGGCATTTATTTTTTACGAAACATCGTGATTGTAACCTCTCTGCTTAGTTTTTCATTTCACATATGCTTATGTAAAGTTTAGCAAGAATCAGAAAATTGTTTCTAACAGAACTTCAGAATGATAAAAACTGTAATATACAGTTACAAATATTATTTTCTCCAAGGTAGAAAAAATCTTCTGGCACAAACTCAAAAGCTGCATTTCCTTGGCTTTTGTCTTAAAGTAGAGCTGGCAGCCATGAGTTAAGGAAATAATTACGGGAAGGGATGAACAGGAATATAAACCAAGAGAGAAGAGACATGTAATACCTATGAATTACAACTTTGTATGGTCCGCATTTTTATTTGTAGAGACAGTCTGACTATATATTATCTGTACACAAATAAATATGGTCACAGTACATGTAAAATATTTATAAATTACTTGTCAGGTGCGAGTACTTATTTATATTCAATGTTTATTGCTCCTATCACTACACAATCGAGGCACTTTAAGGAAGTTAAAAACACAAGTTAGTTTTAGCTGTATCTGTAATAAATTCAACTTCATAAAAGTAAGTAATCCTACATCTGAAGTATAATTTTGGTAGATTGACTTCCTTTTTAAATAATGAATAAAAGTAACCAGTGAAATATTGTTTACAAGCATCCAGGTTAAGATGGCAGAATACAATTGTATCATTTAATTTCCCTCCCATAAAATTTAGCAAAATGAGTGAAAAAAAAACCCACCAATGAAAGCCAATCGAAAAATGTTCACCAACAGTCACAAAACAAGAACAAGAGAATAACATAATGCAATTTAATAAATCAATCCAAAGAAAGAAACAAATGTTTCTGGAGGGGAAGGAAGAAGTGAACAAAACATGCTCTCAACAATGTCCTCAGCCTCCGAGAGAGCTTGTCAATGATCCCTAATACAGTATAAATGGAATAAAGAAAATTCAACTGTTATCTTTTTCTTTTGATTGAACACTACTGGAAAGTCTCCAGGGGAAAAGTGGGTGAAGTCAGGAAAAATGAACAACAGGATACCTCTGATAGAAGTAAAGTCTCCAGGGTTTAACAGGGAAAGAATCCTACTTGACAGGGTCTCCCACTGGGTGGAGTGACCCTGGACTAGGACGCAGGGCAGAGGGTAGAGGAGAGAGTACAGCCCTGAGTTCTGAGAAGGATTGCATGCCACTTTATCAGAGCTCTCCCGCGTGCACAACCGTCTCCACTCCTCCCAACTCTCTGGCTACACAAAATCATCTAGAACAAAAAATATTCAACTTTTAGAATCTAGCTTGGAGGTGCGAAAAAATGGATCCTGAAAATGCAGTGTGGTGTCGACCACTTTAATTTTTAAAGGAAAATAAAAATGTGAACCCAGCCTCTCACATATTAGCAAGATGAAAAGGTGAGACTCCATCTTAGAGGATGCTACTCTCTGTAAAATGACTCAGGAAAAGCACAAATTCAGTAAATCAGGCACTTAAAGACAAGTCTTCTTTTCAGCTCTAAGACCTGCCATCACATTGAAGGAGCTGAGTGCACATGTGGGCCAGCTTAGCTCCACTCTGTACATTTCTATGCTGAATCACCGCCCACCTCCAGATTCTGATGTTTTAATGTAATATTTCAGATCACAACAACCATATCCAACCAGAGGTTGTTATCTCCTATCCCCAATATTAGTCTTGCATCTCCACAGGACTTCTTGTCACTCGGCCTCTGCATTTTCTCTAATCTATCATCCCCTCTTGTTCAACTCCCTACCCCATCCAGTTTAGGCTCCATGAACCTAGAAATATTTTCTCTCTTGGTTTCTGAGTCCACTTTTTCTTGGTTTTGCTCTGTGGTATCTTCTGCCCTAGAACATTCTCCTACTATTATTTTAGAGGTGAGTCTTCCCTAAGGTTTTATTTCTGCCCTCGTCTATCCTCTCCATACGTGTTAGTTTCCTTTTGTCGCCATAACAAATGATCACAAACTTAAACCAACATAAATTTATTCTTCTACAGTTCTGGGGAGGTTTGAAGTCCAAAATGAACTTCATTGGGCTGAAGTCAAGGGGTCAGCAGGGCTGTTTTTTTCTGGATTTTCTGAGGGAAGAATCAGTTTCCTTTCCTTTTCCAGCTTCTATTGGCCACCTGTGTTTCTTAGCTTGTGGCCCCTTCCTCTATCTACAAAGAGTAGCACTTCAGTCTCTGTGTCTGTCATCACATTGCATCCTCCTCTGACTTTGATCCTTCCTAGTCTGCCTTATAAAGAGCATTATATTACAGTACATTAGACCTGCCCACATAACCCAGGATAATCTTAATCTTAAAGGTTCATAATTTAATCACGTCCACAAAATCCTTTTTGCATCCTTTTAGCATATTAACTAACAGTCACAGGTTCCAGGGATTAAGATGTAAACATATTGGGGAGGGGCATTATTCAGCCCACCATACTGTGCATTGTTTTTGATGTCTTAACTCCAAAGTCTTTAACTATAACTCATATACTAAAGATTCTGTGGTTGGGACTTTTCTGCAAAGCATCAGCCCTACCTATTCAATTCTTCCATATGAATATCCCACAAACACCTCAAACTCTAAAATATTCAGTGACATGTCTATCTTTTTGCATTTTATCTTAAAACTGTTTTCTCCTTTTTTGTATATTTAGGCTTTTCCTTCAATCTGCATCAATTTCATTAGAATGTAGCCAGGGTTAAGGGTCCCCCTTCTCCCACTTCTGCCTGCTTCCTTGAAGAAGCCTTTCTGATGTCCTCTTAGTAGGTTAAACTTCTCTATCTTATGCTTTCATAGCACTATAAGCCATTCCATCTCTAGTACTTAACACAGTATAATTTTACACAGTTATAGTTTTACATAAATTGATTGGTATGAATATTTTATTCATCTGTTTCCTCCACTAGACAATAAGCTCCATGCAGGAATAAATGGTCTTATGCAATACTGTATTTCACTAACTTTACACAGATCCCGGGGCATAGAAAATATTCAGTAAATATTTGTTAAATGAATGAATGAATAAGTGCCTGCACTCTGCCAGGAACTGTGCCAGGTGTTTGAGAAAAAATAATAAACCACACAAACACAAGCAGGTCCTCCTATTTTTCAAGACCCTTTTAAAAATAGTTTTGGGTTGATAATTTCGATTATCAGAGAGGTTATTGTAGTACTTTAGTGTCTAAGAAATTAGTTCATAAACAAGACTAGTATTTTTTCCTGTTCAGTTTCTTTGCTAAAGAATGCAAATGTAAACTTCTCTTCAAAGGACATGCAAATATGGCCTTAGATTGAGTAAGACAATCTTTGCTCCTGAACCAACACTTCCATATTTTGAGGAGAAAAAGGATATCAAAAACAATGTCTTTACAGTAAATGTTGCTTTTTACTACCATACGACCCAGCAATCCCAGTACTGGGCATATACCCTGAGAAAACCATAATTCAAAAAGAGTCATGTACCACAATGTTCATTGCAACTCTATTTACAATAGCCAGGACGTGGAAGCAACCTAAGTGTCCATCGACAGATGAATGAATAAAGAAGAGGTGGCACATATATACAATGGAATATTACTCAGCCATAAAAGTAAACGAAATTGAGTTATTTGTAGTGAGGTGGATGGACCTAAAGTCTGTCATACAGAGTGAAGTAAGTCAGAAAGAGAAAAACAAATACCATATGCTAACACATATATATGGAATCTGAAAAAAAAAAAAAAAGGCATGAAGAACCTAGGGGCAGGATGGGAATAAAGACACAGACTTACTAGAGAATGGACTTGAGGACACGGGGAGGGGGAAGGGTAAGCTGGGACGAAGTGAGAGAGTGGCATGGACATATATACACTACCAAACGTAAAATAGATAGCTAGTAGGAAGCAGCCGCATAGCACAGGGAGATCAGCTTGGTGTTTTGTGACCACCTAGAGGGGTGGGATAGGGAGGGTGGGAGGGAGATACAAGAGGGTGGGGAGATGGGGATATATGTATATGTATAGCTGATTCACTCTGTTATAAAGCAGAAAGTAACACACCATTGTAAAGCAATTATACTCCAATAAAGATGTTTTAAAAAATGTTGCTTTTTGATAATTTATGGAATCCTTAATCTCAGTGCTTCAAGGTTTCCCAGAGCTGGAGTTGTGATTAGCAATAGTCTAGCCATTTTTTGATGATCACCTGACTTTGTAATAGGGAACCAGGAAGAGACAGGCGGTCTTCATGATCACTCTACCTTCCGGTAACCCCACAAATGTGGCATGAGGTCTTCTAATTTACTTATAAAAATAGCACAAATAGAAAGAAAAGCTACTGCCCCCAACCTGAATAGCTTCAGTTCAAATAATGTTCATGATCATTAAAAAAATAGAAGGCTCCAGAACACAATCACAGCCTTTTATAAGAACACTTGTTGATAACTTTGATATCCTATCTTCATTCAGCCTTTTGAATAATTGAATAATTGAATTTTGAAAGAAAATTTCATTTATCATATTTTTAATTGAAAATTAGTTAGCAATAGATAAATTAGAAAAGATCCTGGCAGTGAAAGAAAATGCAGACATCAAAAAGTTATAAAGTTAGAAAAAACACATTTCTGAAATCAGATTTCATTATATAAATGTCCTACAATGCAAACAGGGTTGTTTCTAATAATGAATCTGTCAATGGCAGTTATTGACAATAATTTGCAAAACCCTTATTTGCCTATTTTATGCATAACAGCTCCTTGAGTAAAGAGCCTTCATTTTCCTAAGAGGAAAATAAATCGAATCTACAGATTTAACTTATGTTTTCTGTTTTGGGGTGCAATTCATCCTCAGCTTCTGTAATGTCTTTGGTACAATACATAACCTTGATCAGTTGGTGGCAATTAACATATAATAATTACATTCGAAAATGTCTATGTGCTCTGAATGGGGCCTTGTCAACAGCTGATGGAACTTTTAGCAGCTGATAGAACCCAGCCAGCTACAGGACTTTCCCATCTACAAGGCCTGCTAATCTTCAGCTTCCAAGATTGTATACCTCGGGGCCTCTTTATGGTTTCACTACCTCTAGGTACTTGAAGAACATGGTCAATATTTACTTACTGGAAATGTGGAGCTGCTTGACTTTGACTGTAATGTAGGGCTTACTGCCCTCTTCCTACTTACTAGACTAGTTAAGAATTCAACAAACGGCCATTGCATCCTTGGTAAGTGTAGTCAAACCCTCTCCATTCTCTCGTAAGGCAGTAAGATTTCACTCTAAGACCTGCCGCAGCTTCCCATTGATAAATCCTCTTCTTTGAATTGGAGAAACTCACAAGGCACAGGGACACTTTTTGTTTTCAATTTCTAACTCACGTGAACATTTGACAATGTTTGTCTAAAGATAATAAGGTTATACTTTTTTTCTGGCTTTTCAAATTGAAATTAATAAATGATGTCTTTACTTGATTAAATCTTAAAGCCAATTAATACCAAATAGTTCTTGTGAAATTAGTCAGATTCCATAATTGGAAAGAAACTTGTACATGTGATAGCACAATTCAATATTTATGAAGATTTTTTTTCTATGACTAAAGAGATACCTGTTAATGGGTTTCTAAAAATAAGGAGATTCAGTAATTATCACTTAAAAAACTCATTATCTGTTTCAGAATTTTACCAGTCAAGCTCTTTAGCATTTCTAATTCAGAATTAGAGGAGGGTGGAGAGAAATTGTAGTCACTTTTCATAAAAGTGGCCCACTACCTGATGTGAGTTTTCCAAAGGTATGATGGAGTAACGATGGAGGTTGTTTTTGCTTTTGCAAAAAAAGCCTTCATTAAAATTACCTAAGCCAGTACCAAATTTTTTTCAATGCTATTTTAGTCCTTTCCCTTGCTGCCACCTCACTGTTTTACAAGTAATGATAAATGTGATAGTGAGTAATGACATCTATTCATGGAAAATGTGAAAGGTCTGAAGTTACAGTACTTTTCATTAGGAAAATGTGTCTCTAGCAGAGGCAGGCACCTTGACTTAATCAGCTCAGCTCCAATTCTGTAAAAGAAATAAATTTTCCTTAAATTTTATTGAGTCCCCATTTCTCTCTCCCCCCTCCTCACCACTTCAGTCCTATTAACTACACACGCTTTTGCACGGTAGTTTAAGTGTAAAGAAATGTTTCAACTCTTATTTTTATCCATTAAAATGCAAATGATGTAGGGCTTTCTGATTGTTTAATCCCCTGGGAGCTTTTGGATATGCAACATTGAGTACATGTTTTCAAAGTGAATTCTTCTATATCCTTCATCTTCTCCCTTCCAATATGCAGAACATAATGAATGATTAGTGTTGAGCCAGGAAAGCAAGATGTATGTAGAGATTAAAAATGACCTTGCTTTCTTGGTCTCCATTTGAGAATAGCTGTATGATGCACAGAGGCCATTTTACAAACTTGAGGTTGCACAGGTTATTTCTATAGTTCTCCCATATCAGGATTTCAAAGCTATTTATCTCTAAACTGACATTGGTAGTAGACTTGAACTCCAGCTAAGAAACTAGTACCTGTGTAATTAATGTCAGAAAAATGATCCACCATAAAAAAAAGTCTGTTGGTTTTAGAACTATAAAAATATAGTTTTATGAAATAAAATTCACATGTTATAGCAAGACAAGAAAACTTTAAACAGAAAAATTTTCCTCTGCCTTTTGGCCTCCTCTCTCCCTCCTACTGTGTATCTGTACTATGCATCCACCAACCTTCCCATCTTCAGAAGCACCTGCTCAACTACAAAGAGCAACATTCTCCTGCCATCAAGACAATTCCTTAAAGATAACATTCCTTCGTGATCTTGTAAGGGCCCATGATGACACTTAGATCTGGTTTAGGTAAACTGTCAATAATATGTCATTTAATATACAGCCTTCAGTCTCAAAAAACTTATATAACTGTGCCTTGACTTCTAACAGGCGGAACAGTTCTCGGAGCTTTCTGAGATGCTGTTCCTGGGTTATAAGCTTCAATTTGGCTTGAATACAGTTTTCCATTTCTTTCTTAGATTGACCGATTAATTTTTTTCTTGACAATTCTTTGTCAGAGGTTTACTGGGAAAAAAAAGAGTTATGAAACATTTGAATGCCAAGCATTTACTCTTAAAAATATCTACATAATACCAATATTATAGCATAATATTCAAAATATAAAATACTAATAATATCAAAATAAAATTTAAATTGCTCCAAAAGGAATGCAATTAATTTATTTATATCACAAAGAGAGGTAACAATCTTTTTTAGATATAAATACATATATTTTTTTTCTCAATGAGCTTCTTAACTTTCACTGAGTAATGTCAACATGCCTTTTTAAGGTGACTTACCTTTATCCAAATATCCCTTTCTGCAGACTCACAGCAAAACAGTACACTATCCATCAACAGTATCTTCCCTTTCTCCTCTCTCTTCCAGGAACACTCACCACCCAGGCCACAATGTGCCATCTAGACTTAGCTCATTCCATGCTCCATCAAAATATATCTATTTTGTATCTCACATCTTCAAGTCTCCAGTCGGTATAATAAACTAATCTACTTCTGAAATTAATAGTTGCATAGATAAACATATTACTCCGTGTAACATATGGAGGGAAGATGGTTAAAAACCATAAATCCACTATCATGGTAAGAATGTCAGGGAGGCTAATGTGGGAGGTATTGATATTTAGTACCTTAATGAACTCTTTTTCTGCTTCTTGAATTGCCTGCTGTAATTAGCTTTCTACTCTCCCAGAAAGAAAGATCCACTCTGAAATGTGGCTATTCAAGAACCATATCCCCAAACCAATGGCCACAGCCAAACCAGTAGGCATATTATCCACCATGATTCTTTTTGTGAGAATCATATCAAACATGGGTTCTTGGATCTGCCTAAGATATTTCATTTTCCCTGAACTTGTTTTCATTTTAACTATTAACTGTCAAAAGCAAGATAAAGTTCCACCTAACTTACTTCTGAGCATAAGATTCATTTTTTACTCCTGACAAGTAACACTTCAACATAACCATTATCAACAAACTCTTCTTTTCTGATCTCTGGACCTGATTACAAAAAAGCTTTTTCTCTTCAGACCCATGTGACCATCTTGTAATCATTGTATTCCCAGTAAATAGATATTAACCTCAGTGTTTACCTAAATAAGTTTGTGGCCACTTGCAGAATCTATTATGTAAAGATCTCCACAATTCTCTGCTTGTCTAAAAATTACACTTCAAAGAAGGCTTTTGGTTCAATCAGCTCCAAAACGTTACTTCTAACTTCAAAATTTGTCCCTTCTTTTTGGAGGGAGAAGATGATAAGATAGGTCCTTTCTATTTCTGTGAGTCAAAAGATTTATTTGGCCATTTGACAAAGGTAACGGAATGCTGCTCCCTATTTGAAAATAGGGAGGAATTTTGCAAAAGCATTGGAAATTTCAATTAATTAAAATCTCTTTTAATCTAAAAAGATTTTAATTCAAATAAAATAACTGGTTAAATAACACAAATTTAATTGCTCCTATAGTTTGAAAAGCACTGTTTTTATATGCTAAGTACTTTAAAGCAGTTCACATTATAAAGCATTCAAAGGCTTAAAGCAAAGACTAAATGGAGCATGTCTGTAAAAGTAGCAACTGGCCTTGAATATAAATGTGGTCTTAAAATTATGTTATATGCTGCAAATTGAGAAATACTAAATATTTACATAAAATTATATAATCTATTTTTTACTTATTTTCTTCCTTATATAGTGTACCAATTCAGATTTTTTTAGAAGCCCAATTTAACTCTACGCTTATGTCATTTTATTATGAAAAGGAGGCTACATGAAACAAATAAGTGAAACAAGTTTCTGTTCTTCATACACAAACAAGAGCTTTCATAATACACTGGAACCCTCTAGAAACAAATTATGCCTTTCCTGTTTAAGATGCAAGGATGAAGGGTAAAGTGAAGGTTCCTAAAAATGAGTCTTTATATCTTATATACCTAGAAGTGTGATCCAATATTCTATCCACAAGAGATTTGTAGAGGATTCGTAATAGAGACACAGAAAGCCAAGCACTTAAAAAAATTTTAACTTGCCAAAATTTCAAAAGCCCTTCTGACACTTAACCAGGGCCATAGAAGTGATGCATTTACAGGCACTATACATTCAGAATCTGAAGAAATTCAGTAATACTGCATGGATTTCTGATGTATTAAAATTTTCCCTTTGCTAAGGCTTTAAGGCTAATTAATGCACATTAGGTTTGTTGCCTGAGCTTGTAGCCCTATTGCTCTCTCGTCTATATTTAATTGGACTTTGATACTGATATTTTACACTGATAAATACTGGATATTTTACACTGATAACAGCTGAACTTTGATTGCATACAGAACTTTACACATTTGCTTCCTCCTTTTATGTTTTTGATGCCACAATTTACTTCTTTTCATATTGTGTATTCATTAACAACTTATTGTAGCTGTAGTTATTTTTAATACTCTCACCCTTTAACCTTTATACTAGAGTTAACTGTTTAACATTTTACCATATTACAGTATTAGAGTATTCTGAATTTGCCTATAAACTTACCTTTACCAGTGTGTTGTATATTTTCATATATTTTCATGTTACTAATTTCAGGGGATCCATGGCTGAGGTGTTACCAGTGGCTCATGGATGGGCTTCTTCATGGAGCCCATGCAGTTAGTGGGATCTATGTCCATTTAATGCCCTCCAAAAGAGTCCTAACTGCTGCTCTCCCAGCCTCTTCCAGCCCCCCTGTCATGCAGCTCATAATTCAGTAATCTGGATGGGGAGAGAAAGAAATGAGCTCCTTTGGCAGCATCCCACACAGCTGGGGAACCCAGGTGCTCTCTCACATTCTCCCTCTTTCCCCTGTGAGAGAAAACATGGGCCAATTAGATCTTTCTTGGCCTGAGCTGTGTTGCCTTGGGGGAAGAGGGCTGTGAATAAAGTCAAGCTATTCCTTTTACCCAATCTTATGTGTCCAGACTTGTAACTTTTTGCTCCACCAATTCACTGGAACTTCTCCTCTGGAAAGCTGGACTTCTACAAAGGCTCTCTCATCTGTGGGTGATTGTCTAAGGTAGTGTTTTCCAGAGGCTCCTGGACCACATCTGAGCAGCTAGAGTTGGTTCAAAGGTCACTACAGGATCCACAACCAGGACCAAGATCTATCTGTCTATGGCCCAGTGCATGGGTCAGCAAGACTCTGTCTAGGTCCCTTGGCATATGGTGCTGGATCCCAGAAGTCCCACAAAGGCACTTTTGTCAATGGACAGATGCCAAACTTTTGTTGTTGAGTTAGGGGACAAAAATGAGGGATGTCTTATGCCTCCATAAAGCTGATGTCACTCTGAGTCCAGGGTTTTCACTGGGGGCTGGTTACATTGGCACTTTCTCCCTGCACAATCAGCTATGATTTCCAAAATTCCAAGCTCCCAGAAGAATAGCAGGTATTTACTATAAATCTCATTGTTTGCACAAACAATCTAGGTAAACTGGTACAGCCGGGTTTAGTGCCCTAGGCACATAAAACAGCATTATTATTTAGTAACATAGGGAAAATTCCAGTCAAGTTTTTATGTGACAGCCTCAACTAGCAAGCCTTTCAACGAGCACCATCACACCTACTGTATTAACTCTTTCCCACACAGTCACCCTGACACTGCTTCTAAACCCCAGCTGGGGCACTTTCTTCCATAGCTGCAGTTACATCTTGTTTGAATTTCCTCCAAAACTCACAGAAATAGCCCCATTACATCCTCTGCAGAGAAACCAGGCATCAGCAAACCAGCTCCATCTCCTGAGATGTCTGAGTTTCACCTCCACAAGTCTCTTCCTTAAAGCTTGTAAAGTTTAGTAATTTCAACCTCTTCTTTGTTCACCTAGACCTAGAAGTGGTCACTGCTTCCTGCAATTGTTATTTTCATAACTTTGTTTGTGGCGGTTTCTTTTTTTTTCTTTTGAGTTAATTAACAACTTCATGCTTAGCTTAAAAATCTTTATATGAAATTATATCTGTTCAGATACCTACTGTGGCTTTTGCTAAACCCTGACTGATAGAAGAGCAGAGACCATCTTCTTTTGGCAGATGTGGTTAACAAGCAAGAACCAACAGGATTTGTTGATTCATTACTCATTATTTTTCTTTTTTGGTACCAGGTTTGTGGTGAGGCAGCTGTGGCAATGGTAGCAAGGACAGTAGTAGCTGCAAATTTACTGACCTCTGATGACACCTGTGGTGGGTGAACTTGAAACCAAATTTCAGCATCAACCCTCCCTCCCCACCCCCAATCCTGTCCTCCAGCCCTTCCAATAATTTTTCAAGTGCCTATTAGTTTTATTCCTCCTTGTAATGTCTAAAGTGATTTCTGATTTCTGTACTAAATTCTGATAGATATAGGCTATTTATTAAAAGATTACAGGAAACAGTATATTCAATAATGAAACTTTAAAAATATTCCCCATAAAATCAGGTATGAAATGAATATGCTCACTCTGACCATTTCAATTCAACATTGCATAGGAGGTACTAGACCCAAAGAATTAAGTGGAAAATAATTAGTAAGAATGACACAAAATTAATTATTTGCAATTGACACAACTATTTACATAAAATCCTCAAATCTAGCTTATATGGAAAATTTAAATGTACCAAAAATGTCATGTAGCCATATTGCATTTGACATTACATTGTATCTACTTTTATAAGACAGAAAAATGTTTCTGAAATATTTTGGTGACTTTTTTTTCAAAACTAGATGAAATTCATAATAATCAATAACTTAGGAAAACCGATAAGAGTTTACTCTTAAATGGTTACAGTTGAAGGGATAGAGCCTTGAACTAATTGCACAAAAGGAATTGTACCTATAAATTTGTCAGCTAGCTTGATTCACTAGAACACAGTTAGAAAACAGTTTTCCAACTACTTTGATTTTCAGAACAACTATGGTCTTGGCCCTTAAGACTTAGTTAACGTAGTTGAGCTTTAATGGATAACTTGGAATTGTAGAACCATAAAATTTTATAGAAACTGAGTATCAAAAGAGAAGAATCTGTTATGATCACAGTCACTGCACATAGGAATTTTAACTCAATGCTGAAATCTTTCTCTCAGCCGCAGCTTACATATATGGCCACTGCAAAGGTGCACCTCCATGACATTTTCTGAGTTCCCCCAAATAGGAGTTTCTGTGGTTATTCTCTTTAGGTAATTGCAGCTTCCAGAATAACCTCAGGTCACTGAAATGCCCTCCTTCTGCAAACAACCCATTATTTGTCAGATTCCATCATGAAAATCCATCCTGCTACTGCTGTGGAGATGTGACTTTATGATTTTGGAGGAAAAAATGCAAAGAGGTATCCAGTGGCTCTCCGTGGTGAAAGTGATGCTGTAAGGGCACATTTTATAAACCACACTTATTAAAAATTGGCTTCACCCCTTGGTCCTCTTCATCCTCCTCTGCCTCATGAAACTCTTCTAGGGATTCACATATATGCTGGGGGACAATAAATGAATAACCTTTGTTCTTAAAAAATATAAACTTCTGCTGTTCTTCTATGACCATTGCCTCCATCAAGGTCCAGTAAGGGGATAAAAAAATATACCAGTCATTGAACAGAGAGAATTTAATATTAGGAATCATCAACTAGGTATAAAGTTGTGAACTAAGTAACTGAAAAAAAAAAAAGAAAGAAAGAAGCAGCAACTGCAGGAAGCAGATACTATCCCTATGGCTGAAAGAACAAAAGGAAAAGGTTAGATTTACTAAAATTTAGAAACTGAGGTGTGGGGTGGGGGAGTCCTGAAACTCAGACCTTTGAGGGGAGGTTCTGGTTTAGTTGCTCAATGGGTACTAGTGTCTCTGAGCTTAGGGGAGAGACCCCAAGTTGCTGGGGCCTGGACCTCGGAGGTTGGGATGCTGTTGGTTGATGGCTGTGACTGTAAGAATGACCCAGTGAGGCTTGTTCCACGAGAGCTGAAAGAGTGCAAACTGAACTCAGCTGCTGCTACCCAGGGGAGAACTGCCTGCCGCTGCTCGGTGAAGAAGCGTTGCCAAGGTGATGGTCAGGGAACTGAGAGCAGACAGCAAGCTGACAGGAAGTACACAGAAGGGCAGAGTCCCTGTTTTCTTCTCCAGCTTTAGTCTCCTTCCTCTGCCCCCTGTGGTAGAGTCTAACAGCGAGTCAGCTGGTGAGTAGAAATAAGGTTTGCAGAGTTCCAGCTTGAGCATCACGACGCAAGTACAGAAGGGTGATTTGGAGCTGAGAGACAATTGCTTAGTAACTGGCACAACCATCCACAGAAAACGCTTCTGAAATAACTGAAAATTGACTCATGATTACAGTCACACTGTGGTTAATGGATAAACTGCTTATGAAGTTTAGTAGCTTGCTAAGAAGCTACATTAACTCAACATAGCCTCACAGTTTTAACGGTAGGGAAAGAAATAAGAATTCAAATTGCAATCCCTGTTTATTATGTGATACAAGAAGATTCACTACGCATCTGGATGTCTATTTCTGATTTTTGTTTGAAGAATACTGAACCAGCCTATGACTTCCGAGAGTAAAAATTATAAAATGAATTTGACAAATACTTATCAAACATAAATAAACCTGAGGAGTTGTGGTCCTTTAAGCCAGACCAAATAAAGTTAGTCTCAAATGATGTTTGTTAAAAACGTACTCACTCCCAACTCTCTCCCCAGACCCTAAATAACAACTAGAATTTCTCACTTCTGCCTACGTCAAAAAATCAAACCTGGTTCTGGTCAGTGTGTGAAAATATATGTTGCTGTATCCTGTTGGTGAGAATTTCATTCACATTTCTATGCAGGGGGACAGTTTGGCTATTATGCATCACAATCCTCTAAAATATGGTTTATTCTTTTTGACAGAAAACTCATTTCTAAAAATTTACTCCAAGGAGATAATCACATGCGTATAAAATAGATTTAGCCCAACATTGTTCTTATCAGTGTTGTTTAAAATCAAATAGAACTGAAAATAAACCTAAACATTTATCCATAGGAGAATGGTTGAGTAAATTATACAAGTAATGAAATACCATGCAATCTATAAATATGACTAGCTAGATAGGTATAGCTTTATTAACATAGAAAGAACAAGTTATAAAATATTCATTCATTCAACACCTGAGTATACTTATATCAAAAATTACATAAAGTATACATAAAGTCTCATCCCCACAAGGAGGGCACAACATGAAAATACTCAGTTTCAAGATCTGAAAACCTTGAATATGCAAAAATAGATGTGACAAGAAGTGAAAGACTTGTGTCTCTAGTAAGGATGGAAAAGAGGAAGATTTTCCCATAGTCAGACTGCTTTAAACATTTTTTTGTGCTGAAGTTAGAAAATGGAAAGCTTACCAAAAGGGCAGGGGGAGGGGGAAGTCTGCCTTCTGTATCCGATCTTCCTTAGGCCCGATATGCAGAGTGAGAGACGCATCAGTCAGTGGTGGGACTGTTTTTCAGTACTTTCATATAAGATGCATTAACACCATTTCTCTTCTTTTATCTGTTTAGCTTGTTGAACTAAAATTTGAAGCAAGTTCAGGCAAGGAATTAAGTAATGGGAGCCTTAGGGAATAAATAAATATGTATTTTTTAATGCAGTGAAACCTCGATCAGTTTTTCTGGGAGATAGAAATTTTCACCTAATTGAATATCCAGTATTTATGTTTCATTCACCACCTATTAAAGGCTTCCTATGTGCTAGAATAGACGCCACGTCTAGTCTGGTTTCTGCCTTTAAGGAGCTCATAGTTTAGCGTATTTCACTCTACTCTCCAGCAACAGTAAAACTAGTGTATGAAAGATTATTGGACCTTTCTTTAAAGAATCAGACTTTTGTCACCATCATTACTATTACTATTAGTTGTCTTTATAATACATAGTATACTTCTTAGTTTGTAGTGTCTCCAGGACATACTCAGTATTACTTTTGGAGGAAAAAAAAAATAATTGTACTATCAGGTGTCATTTGTCTAATTCTGCTAAAGTGAAAATGTTGAAAAATTCCAGATAGCAGTTTTGGTTAGATAAGCTCTAATTACTATAATATTTTTAATGTAGTTGTTTACTTTTCGTCTGATTAAAAAATATATATATGTCTAAACCTAAAAAAAAAAAAAATCCTGAGTACCTGAATTGGTCAATGAACCAAACACTGACAAGGTCCTTGCCTGTAAAAAGCTCCCATTTGTGTAAAACAATTTGCATATACTCATATGGACACATGCACATATATATACATACACATACACAAATATCAGGCAGGATATCCTTAAAAATATTGTCATTAGCTAAAAAAAACCACGTTTTTCTCTCAGTGGTGGGACTGTAGCTGATTTCTACTTCTGTCTTTGTACTTTTTTGTACTTTAAAAAATCCTACACTTATTCAAAATCTAAGGCACTAAACCTTAGCAGAGTTCTCAGTTGAATGTGATTTCTCTTTTGCTCAGAATTACCTTATCATTCAGTTTGTGTCATTCTTGGGGAACTTGTATTCCATTCTGAATTATAATTAGTTTTGTACTTGCCATCTCTCTTTATAAGATTAAAAGTATCTTGAGGACAGTGACACCACCATGTGTGACTTTCTGTCCCTCATAACATCTAAAATAGAGCATGGCATTTAGCGTGTGCTCAATAAATATTGTGTTTCATTCCTAATTTCACTCGCCATCAAATTGCACTGGGCATTAATCAGAGTAACTGCTTCACTCATATACTTTATAGGTAATCAAGCACTACTTATAGCCCATGCTGAGGAGCGACCTTAGTGAGCTATGATTTGTAATATATAACCTCAATCCTCCAGACACAGCTGACTATACTAAGGGTGGACAATTGACCCAAACACAGCCAGTCCAAAGACTGGCCACAGACATGATCTGGAATGAAAATTTGATTAATAGGCTATTCACAAGAGAAAAAATATCCAATGGTTATAAACATAGGAAATGGTTCTCAGCTTTATTAATAATCATGAAACTGCACACTAAAACAAAACAGAGACATGATTTCTTTACCACTGGATTATTTAAAATAAGAAGACAATGTCTTGTGTTGAAAAGAATAAAGAGAAATGGTCACTTCCGTACACCATGGGTGGGAATGTAAATTTAGCCTTTTTGGAAGGCAATTTGACAGCATCTATCAACATTTACATTGTGATGTAGTTATCACAATGATGTAGTTATTCTGCTCCAGGAATACAATTTGCAGAAATATTCCCTTGTGCACAGAGATGAGCAAAGGGTGGTCTTTATAATCTTTTATAAGAAACACTTAAAACATTCCCTTCCTTAGAAAAGAAGAGTTAAGTAAGCTATGTTACATCCATACTGTAGTAAAAGAGGCAGGGATTCAGTAAAGTTAATCAAATCCAATTCAATGTCCTTACCAAGACCCACAGTCCTGTGTAATCTGGCCTCTGCCTCTGTAAACTCATCTCCTCCCTCTTCCCTCATCACTTGCCCTGTTTCAAAATCATGGGCATTTGCACTTTCATATTCCTCTACTTGTATTATTCTTTCTCCAGACATTCTCTTGGCTGGTTCCTCCTCTTCAAAAGCTCTACTTGAATGTCACCCTGTATCATCCTGACTTCAACCTTCCCCACATTTTATCCCTCTTTATTTTTCTTCATAAAATGTACCAGCTCCTGATATTAAACACTGAGCTACATATTAATTATCCATCTCCTTCACTAGAACCCAAGTATCTATGGTCAAATAATTTATCTGTTGGTTACTATCAAATCACTAGTGTCTAGAACAATATCTTGTAATGAATAAATATGTTAGATTAATTAATTAATTAATTAAAAGGTATGTGGTGGAATTATGCATTTTAACATGGAAAGATATCTAAGGTATATTAATGTTGCCAAAAAATACAAATGATACGATCCCTTTTATGTAAACAATAAGTGTATATGCATGTATATATATATCAGTTTATATATGGATGTGTTTGTGTGTGTGTGTATTTGATACACAATTGCATGCAGATATTTAGACAAAGAACTAAAATTATACACATCAAATTGTTATCTCTGTCAAGGAGAGTGTCAGTGTGAGGCAAGGAAAAGGAACTTTCACATTTTACTCTTTATACTTCTATATTAATTTAATATTTGGTGGCAATATATTTATATACTTTTCATAAAAGAAAAACAAAAAAGGAAGAAAAATGAATAATAAGAATAAATAACATTTTAAGCTCTTATAACAGGCAATATTCTGAGCACAATAGATGTAGTAACTCATTTAATCATCAAAACAACCCTCGAGAATGTATTGCTATTATTATTCCCACCAGGAAAGAAACTAAGGCATAGAAGAATTACATAACTTACTCAAGATTATATAACCTATAAGTGCCATGTGTCAGAAAAGTGCCATGTGATGAACTCCCTTTGTCTTTTAAAGAGGAGAAATAATCAAATTAAGCTCAATATTGGGCAACAAAGCATGGACGTTTTCCAAGGGGTCATCAAAACAATCTATATGGTTTTTTGTGTATGTTTATTTTTATGTACTAATTTCTTTTTTCTTTCTTTCTTTCTTTCTTTCTTTCTTTCTTTCTTTCTTTCTTTTGTTTACTTATTTGATTAGCCATTTGCCGTTTTTAATCCTGCAGTTAGGTGTAACCTAATTGAGTGAATGTAAGGCAAATTATATTTTTTAAAAGCACAAAGGAGCTAGAACAATACAAGAGAAAATGTTATAAAAACGGATGTTTCATGTTAAATTAAAATGCTTCCTCCTTCTGAATTTTCTTACTCAGCATGTCAATGTATCATGACAGATTACATTATGCACTGCATTTTATCTCTTTAGAGCATCTCTATGTGATGAAAGAGAGATTATGAGTAAGGATTTCAGAGAGACATGGTACTGGTGTCCTTCTATCTCTTTAGTCATTAAAATAATAGATCATTTATTTTTATTAAAAAAATATGAAATCATACCTATAGTCCTATCATGGGATTTTATCATCTTTAAGGTTTTATGTGGGATCTAAATGAGATTGATCACTGTAGTCACTATAATCTTCTAATTTAAAAAACTGTGTTAAGTTTATCTATAAATGATCCCTGAATATGTTCACACAGTCCAACCACTGGTGTTACATTACGGAGAATACCAGTTTACTAAAAATTTCAAGATTGCTTTGTGGGTTTTCTGCTTCAGAGCATGAGGTTTATCAGTTGTGAATCAGCATAAATCTGAGCACATGTGATTACAAATGCACACATGGCAAATCTTGGCTTTCACAATTCAAAGTGTCTACAAATAAAGAACTGCTCTTTTAAGCACAAACGGAAAAAAACAAAAGAATAAGGTATCACATCTCATTTGTAGATTGTGTTCCTTCCTCTGAAAGACACTGAAAGATGAGGTCACGCTGTTCTATTAAAGCCTATTCCCTTTTACACTGAGGCAAAGATATGATTTAAGAGTGTGCTCATCTCTATAGCCGTGCCTTTTATGCTGTGAGCTATTGAAAAATAAATACACCACTAATTCTTTGCAACTACTAGACTATAAATCAAACATGCCACTTAGTAAATGACCCTTATTCCTCATTTCTGCTTCTTAGTAAAGATTACTAGCTATTTATGGTTACTACAAGAAAACATAGGTTTTGAGGAAAATGCTTTCGCCTATCATTCCCCTAAGGCAGCTTGCATCGTTTGAAGCTCTCTCTGTAATTAAACAAACAGCTAGTTGAAAGGTGAAAATTTTAGTCAAACAATTTTTATAGGGTTTATATTTTTATTCTTTCCATAAGATGCTAAGTGATGTATGTGAATGATTTTTTTTCCTGCTGAATTCACTAATTGTCTTGATGGTAGGTAATCAGAGACACAAATTCATGAAGAAATGAAATGGTCAGACAAAGTGAGGATTCGTTGAGATAATCCATCTTGGAAAAAAAATTTAGCAGTAACAATTAAAAAATTAATTCAGCCCAAGCATAATAATAACAACTCCTGTTTACTGAATATTTGCTGTTTACTGGCCACTAACCAGAATTTAGCACCTCTGGCCAGCTCAGAGTTGAGAGCCCACTGGATTTAGCACTAAGCAAGTCACTGTTGTATTTGCCAAGATTAGTTTCTGAATCACTTTCAGTGGGGATGGAAGACAGGTTTCAGTGGATTAAGGAAGAGTGGGCAAGAAGGAAATAGAAATAACTGCCATGGAAACAAAATTATTCATAATAGGAAAAGTAGAGATATAGCCCAAAAAAAGCTGGTGGAAACCTGGACTTTAAGAAAAATTTTTTTGATTTTTTTTTTTTAAGATAAAGACAAACTGAGCAGATGCAAATGAAACCTGGGATAATAGTTTGAAGGTACAGAAGAGACATGTAGTAATCCACTGAGCAAGGCAACTGAGGGATCAGAAAGAGGAGGAGGGTTTCAGGAGACGATATCCCTTCTGTGTTCAGATTCTGTCAAATCCTACTGGACATCTATCTTTGGGTATCCCACGAGCAACTCAAACTCAGCATTTCCATCCCATCCCCAAACTTGTTGTTCTGTTTCTGCTTCCTTTCTTAACAAATGGCAACTTTATCCACCTACATTCCCAAACCAAAAATCCGGACACGATGCTGAATCATGCTTTTTCTTTATCCTCTCATCCTATTGCCAAGTTCTGTTTATCTTTTAAAAATAGGAATATTACATTTCTCCTGAGAATCTTTCCCTGAGAACCCGAGTCCAGGTTAGATGCCCTACTATATCAGTCAGGATCCCATCAGAAAACCAGAAATTACAGCAGATATTACAGGAGAGGGGATTTAACACAAGGAATTAATTACACAAAGAAAGAACTGAGGAGTTGAGGTAACTGAGGACACGGGGAGGGGGAAGGGTAAGCTGGGATGAAGTGAGAGAGTAGCATTGACATATATACACTACCAAATGTAAAATAGATAGCTAGTGGGAAGCAGCCGCATAGCACAGGGAGATCAGCTCGGTGCTTTGTGACCACCTAGAGGGGTGGAATAGGGAGGGTGGGAGGGAGACGCAAGAGGGAGGGGATATGGGGATATGTATATGTAGAGCTGATTCACTTTGTTATAAAGCAGAAACTAACACACCATTGTAAAGCAATTGTACTCCAATAAAGATGTTTAAAAAAATTAAAAAAAATAAAAAGAATAACAACAGAAGGCCAACTACCACCTCTAGAGACTGAAGAATGACTCAAAAAGATGGCTTTACTAGCATTTTGGTTTCTCCAATTCTGCCACCTTGCATCCTCTCTTCAGTGCTGCTCTTTGGCCAAACCCAGCCATATTCCAGCTTAGCCTGGGAAATGCATCCCGAAAGTTCAGATCTCCTCAGATACAGAGAAGAGCTGAGAAAGGCTAGGGATAGATACAAGAAGAGATGAGTAAAAGACTCCTGGAGCACTTTCACCTTCATTAAGTCTGGTCTATAAGCTCTCTGAGGACAGGGACCACTGCATAGCTCTGAGTCTGGCATTCCATAAGTATCAAATATTTTACAGAATAAGTGAATGATTGATTAACAAATGTAATGTCAGCATTTAATAAGTAGAAAATCTGTGCCTCTTTGTGCATATATAACTTGCTGTCAAATAGTCACATTTATTGTTATAGTGGAGCTATAACTTGGCAAAATAGGATATACAGGTGTTATATTGCTTGACTTTTTAAAAATTCCCATTAGTACCTTAGCCCTTTGATTCCATCTCATACAACTTGCTGGAAAACTGAAAGTTTTGCTTGATCTAATGACCCTTGTTGTTTAAAAATCTCCAAATTATTTACAAATCTATGTTTTAGCAATTGTCATTAACCTAGTATATTCTACAAGTTTCTCTCTCCATCTAGCTCTGGCAACTCCAAAGCCTTTAGTTAAAATCTTCATCTCTATTGCTAGTTCCTCCAATGGACCAACTGTTTCAATTTCCACCAGTCTTCTGCCTGGTCCAACTTCTATTTCTAACCACATTCAACAGAGTCAAATATATCTCACCTGAAGGACTTTCTATAGTAGAATTTTCCTGTGGATCTTATCTCTGTGGTGCCTCTGCTTCATGTGGCTACTTTTGTTCAAATATGTATTTAGGATGATTTGTAAGTCTTGTCAAAGTTAAACAAATCTGGACACTAAAGTGTGAAGGACAGAACTTAATTGGTAATATGCTACTGTAATGGGGAAAAGAGTCCAGAGTAAACCGAACTCAACTCTGATTTGTACAGTGGTGACTGGACATTTTAGAGGAAG
Organism: Balaenoptera ricei; assembly: GCF_028023285.1. NCBI lineage: Eukaryota > Metazoa > Chordata > Mammalia > Artiodactyla > Balaenopteridae > Balaenoptera > Balaenoptera ricei. The sequence continues at coordinate 133,517,140 of NC_082642.1, forward strand.
AATGAGGGGATAGGGAGAAGGGTGAGCAAGGGCTCAACAGAGTCAGGGAAGAGAAAATTTACAAAAATTAGGAAAAGGAGTTTGGTGCATGTGAAACCCATCTGGGTTTATTAACCGGTGTTTACAGAGAAGTTAGGCTCCTACACACCCACAGAGGATGGGAGGCAGAGGCCCTGTCTTCAGGTGTTGTTTGGGACAAATAGTAAAGTCTTACGGCAGCCTTGAGTTCTCTCCTGCAGGCACTTTAAGGGCGGCGGGGGGGGGGGGGGGGGGATGGGGGGAAGGGGGTGGAGGGGAGGGGGACTAGGGTCATTGCTCTTCAAAACTATGTTAATGTTTTATTCAAGTCTTTATAGGCCGAGGTTAGGCTAAATCCAGAAGAGTGCTCATAGCAGCCTGGCTCGAGTTTGGCCAAGGAGAGCATTTTTGTCAGTCTTATGCCAAAATACATCTTCAGCTATTCACTCTCACCAGACACCCTCTCCATTGGAAAGGCAGGAGGAGGTCATTACAGATGAAGTTACATGCCTCCCCTCCCCATCTCTCACAGCACAAACTTTCTAAGAGCAGGGACTAGGTGGGGTTCCTTTTTGAACTACTTCTCCTGTGAATTTACCCATTTTTCTCCACATTCACTGTCACCCAGGGGTGGACCAAGTGGTCAGTGAGGTCTTCCTCAGGTGCAGTCATTTAAGGGGCATATATTATCTACAGAGAATTTTAAAACCTTTGCTTTTCATTATTGCCATTCTTAATAATGTCAGTGACAAAAATATTCCTCCTCCCTGGAATCTTTCGTGGATCTAAATTCTAAGTAATTTCTCTGGCTACTGTTAAGTTTGAATAATAATATACATAAGCTTCAAGTTAGCACATTTTTACTACTTATCCTTCAGTAAATATTGTATTTTTACAGGGAAGTTAATTTGGAGAATTCCCAGTTGTACAGTCAGCTTTTAACACTTGTGGACTCAGCATATGATATGCTTTCATTTAAAAACAACTTTGTAATGGTTCAGAAATCAGTTGAGCTCTCTTTGGATGCTGTAGGTATACTTTCATTTAAACAGTAGATTCAAAATATATGATGAAAGCACACTGATTGTAAAAGATAAAGAAGCAGAACTTGAGTTACTTCAATTCTGTCATTCTGTGTGACCACTTAGAGTCTATATTTGTGTTAAAAACATTAAAAAAGTGAAATAGAATGTGAACCATGAGGTACAACTTGCCATTTGCTAAGTACAATTTTTAATTTATACATATTGAATAGCATCATTAAAATTGAAATTTATTCTTTTTAAATTAGTAATAGTTTTAAAACTAAAAAATGGATCAAGTAAACAAAATGTTCCATCAGTTTTGTCACTGAGTTGCTGCCTACATTTTGGTTTTAAGAAAATTCCCTTACTAATTGTCAGGAAATTATTTATATAAGATATTATTATAGAATTATAATCAGATGATTAAAGTTTAAACTGTTAAATAGATATAAAAACAACTGAATGAGTAGCTGTGCATTTATCCATTTTGGTGCAACATTATTTTATCTTTCAATTATTTGTTATTGATGTGACACAAAGTTCAGTGAAAGAAAGTCTTCCTTGCCTGTATTTCTTTTCTAGCCATTATCATTATAAGCTGTTTGTTTCATTTGATGATTATTTCTGAAAATAATTTTGTCACTTGGGGAGATATTTTAAAAATGAGACATTCCAGCGTTAAATGCATTAGGTCTACCCCTGCTGACACCCACCTTAATCACCCGCTGTCCTCTCTCAAACCGCAGTGCCTGATTCCTATCTGCACTTCTTCATACAGGAGTCATAATGACCTTTTCAAAATACAGATCTGATCATACCCACTCCCTTCTCTTTAAACACTTCCATGGCTTCGAAATGGTCTTAGGATAAAGACAGAGATCCTTATCGTGGCCCCACAAGTTCTGCCCCTTACCCATTACCTTTACCCTTACATCAATCACCTTACCTTTGCCCTTACTCCAGCCTCTCATCACTCTCTGCTCCACTCACAATGGCCTCACTCTCAGTCTCTTCTACTTCCACACTTGCTCTCTTCACAAGACCTTTGCAGATGCTGTTCCCTTTACCAAAAAGGCTAGCCCCTCTGCTTTTATTCTGGTTCTTACTCATCCTGCAGAGTTTCATTAATTGTTAGCTCTTCAAAGACATATTCTCTGATCTCCCTTGGCTAGATGAAAACCCAACAGTTACAGCCTCACATTGCATCGTGTGCCTCTCCTTCTAGCACATGTCAGAGTTGCAATTTTACGGGTGTTCATATTGATTAATGTTTGTTCTCCTGTTTGCTCATCATAATATATCAAATGAAAGAAGGAAGGCAAATGAAAGAAGGGAAGGAGGGAGGGAAAGAAGAAAGGAAGAAGGAAGGAAGGAAGGAAAGAAGGGAGGGAAGGAGGAAGGAAGAAAGGAATAAAGAAAGAGAGAAGGGAGGGAGGGAAGAAGGAAGAGAGAGAGAGAAGGGAGGGAGGAAGGAGGGAGGGAAGGATGGAAGGAAGGATGGAAGAGAGAGAGAAGGGAGGGAGGGAGGGAGAGAGGGAGGGAGGGAAGAAGGAAGGGAGGGAGAGAGGGAGGGAGGAAGGAAGGAAGGGAGGGAGGGAAGGAAGGGAGGGAAGGAGGGAGGGAGGAAGGAAGGGAGGAAGGGAGGGAAGGAAGGAAGGGAGGGAGGAAGGAAGGAAGGAAGGAAGAAAGAAAGAGAGGACGGGAGGGAGAAATTGAAAAACTCAGAGGAGAGAGAAAGGGAGGAAAGTGTGACAAAGAATAAAAAAAGGACATGATAATTAGACAAAATGATAACTACTCAGTGTTGGAATGATGTGAGATAATTTGCAAACTTGAACATTTTATAGTAAATCTTTCATAAAGTATATAGCAAAGGTTAATTCACTCTTAATACTTATTTAATATAATCTCTCATACAAATCTCTTCTCCAATAATTACCTTGTAGGGTCTTTATTTTATAAAGATATGGTCAGAAGAAATGCATGAGAACACCAAAGCAAAATAAAATGACAAAAGCTGAAAAAATATATTTTCAAATTATATCACAAAGTTTTAATTTCCCTCATATGAAAGACCTTCTGAAAAATGAGAAGCAAAAGACCCACAGCCCTATAGGAAAGTCGACAAAAGATATGAAGAAAGAATTCACAATAAACACAAAAACTTGCTCAATCTTGCTCACATAACAGAATGTAATTAAAACTACACAGATGAGATTGGCATAAATCCAAAAGTTTGACAACATACTTTGTTTGAGTGGCTATAGGGAAATGGGATCTCTTATATTTTGTTGGTAAGAAGGATTTACAAGGATATAATCCTGATGAGGGAAATTTAGTATTAACTAGCAAAATTACATATGTATTTACCTTTAGATCACCCTCCAATAAAAACCTTGTCTAGACATCTATTTCAAAAATACTCTGGGGAAAGGCATATGGGGTAAAGGGTTCAAGGCGTTCCATTTTACTCCTCTCTCTACTTTTGTGATTACTTGTAAATATCCTTAATGGAAAGGTTTTAAATATGAGTATCTACTGGTGTTTTCTTTTGACTGCAGTATTCTAATGCCTTAGCTTGGGTTTCCCCCAAAAAACAAAGCCTAAAATAAAAGCTGCTTCATGAATGGACTATTCAGAAATGTGATGGAGTGGGGATGATAAACAAGGAAGAAGGGAGGGTCCTGACAAAGGTTCATTGTTGAGTTGGCCACCACAAGAGGTTGCTCAAATGGAGGGACTTTCTGAGAAAGCCTAATGGAATAAACCTCAGGAGCAGACACTCTCAGCCTCAGGGAGACCCCAGGGCAGAAGGGGAGAAGCAACCTGCATTACCTGAGCCCATGCCCTGTTAGGGTATCCCTATGGGAAGTCCAGCCTGTGTAGAAACAGTTCCTGCATCTGTGACTGGACAAAGAGAATTCAATATGGTGCACAAGAGGTATGCACTACCAGGAAAAGGGATTATTCCCACTGCTAGAAGAGTTTTAAAACTTGACTTTGAATTGGTAGAGTGAAACAAATATGATTACTTTTAAAAATTTTGGCATTAAACTATCAAAACCCCAAATAGATCATCTTATTATTTCCAGTTTTACCAAGATATGCAGCTTTCTTAGGAAAGAATAATACATATTAAAGCTAGAGAAGTATATTATAGATGTTAAGAGTTCAAATATGTACCAATCTATAAGAATAAGCCAGTTGTAAATGGTTTTCAGTGAAGCAGGCCTAAATATTTAGCATATTAAATATGCTAACGGGGGTGAGAGAAGCATTTTATATATATATACAATACAATATAACATGTGTACATATATTGATTTTGAAGGGAATGTAAGCTGGCACACCATATGCTCCATAAGCATTATTGAGGCAATGATAGAACAGCCAAGGGCTCATTTTGAAATGCTGATTATTTCTCTATGCCAGACAGAAGTGGGAATCAAAATGATTCACTCTAAGAACTTTGACTGTATTACTGTGAAATCATTTATACACTGTTAAATGATTTGAATACTCACCAAGTCTATAAGTCCCAAAGCTTGTTCCTTCGCATTTCTCTGCATTTCTTCCACCAAAGCCAGATATTATGTGAAATAATGAGTCTGGAATTCATAAGATGATAAAATTTTTACTGGTTTCAATCATGTGGGTCAGTTAAAAGGTTGCAATCTTCTCAGTATGGTCTTCCCATCTGTACTAACTTCTCATTGCTGTTGTAACAGGATTACCACAACTTCAGTGGCTTAAAACAACAGAAATGCATGTTCTCAGAGTTCTGAAAGCCGAAGTCCAAAATCAAGGTGTCAGCGGAGCTGTGCTTCCTGCTGAGGCTCTTGGAGAGAATCCATCCGTTGCCTCTTCTATCTTCTGGTGGCTGCTGACATTCCTTGGCGTTCCTTCACTTGTGGGTTCTGTCACTCCAATGTCGCCTCTGTCTCCACATTGCCTTCTCCTCTGTGTGTATATCAAATCCCCCTCTCCCTCTTTTGTATAAGGACACTCATGACAGTATTTAGGGCCCATCAGGATAATCCAGAATTAGCTCTTCATCTAAATTATTCTCAGCTTATTCACATCTGCAAAGACCCTTTTTCCAAACAATGTAACATTTATAGGTTCAAGACATAAAACCTGATGTCTTTGGGGCTGCCATTTAGCCCATTACACCAACCGTGAGTTAATCAACTGAACTGATTTCTGTCTTACTTACTGCTGCTGTAGGATAACAATTGAAAAGGAAATTCTGCTCTCCCCATACTAATCCTCATCCCCGCCCTCAGATTTAGCCATATTTTGTTTCTAAGGTAGAGGTCATCACGCTTTCTTTGCAAAGTCTCAGATAGTAAATATTTAAGGATTTGCCGGCCATGTGATCTCTGCTGCAACTATTTAACTTTGCCTTTATAGTATGAAAGCAGCCATAAACAATGTGCAAATGAATGTGTTCCAATAAAACTTTATTTTCAAAAACAACAATCAGCCAGATTTGGCCTGTGGACTAAGGATTGCTGACTCTTACAAGGTCTAGGCTTTTCTTGGGGAAAATGAAAATATTTCTGTATTTCAGGGTTTGTACAGAAATATCCCTGTGTTTCTGGAATTGCCCTGAAAGAGGGAAGGGTGAATATGTTGAAACTGAGATAGGAGGAAGGCAAATTGTGTCAGGCATGCAGGTGTGAGTGAAGCAACCCACGTCTAGGGGAAAGAGATGTGGCAGCTCCAGGAGTATATCAGGTTCCTATTGCTGCTATAGGAAATGACCACGAACTTATGGTTTAGACCTACAAATATATTATCTTACAGTTCTGTAGGTTAGAAGCCCAACAGAGGTCTCACTGGAATAAAATCAAGATGTCAGCAGGAATACGCTCTTTCAGGAGGCTCTAGGGAAAAATCCATTTCCTTGCCTTCACCAGCTTCTAGAGGCTGCCCACATTCCATGGTTCATGGTCCTCTTCCTCCATCTTCAAAGCCAGGAACAGCAGGTTGAGCCTTTCTCACATCAGATCACTCCAATCTTCTTTTCTGCCTCCCTTTTCCACTTTTAAAGATGCTTATGATTACACTGGGCCCACTAAGAAAATCCTAAAGTCAGTTGATCAGAAACATTAATCATTTCTGCAACCTTAATTCCCCTTTTCCATATAATGTAACAGTCATAAGTTCTGGGAACTAAGATTAACATCTCTGTGGGATGATTATTCTGCCTCTCACAGGGCATGTGCAAAACCTGTATTCTACTCCAAGCAAAGCTCAGGAAGTGGCAGAACTTCTAATGGGGATGACTGTAGAGATCCAAAGAGGCTGAAAAACACACTGTGGCCCTGAGAACAACTACAAATTTCTTGTGTCAAAGAAGATCATGTGAAAAGGCATCTCTGGAACCCAACCAGAGCATCCCTGCAGCTCTCAGTAGACTTGCCCAGCATTAAAATGAACAAAACAATGGTGGCCATCATGCACTAAAGACCAGGGATCTCTTCCATTTTCACAGAATAATGTGAGCCCTAGCTTCTTAGATGAAAGTAAAGAGTAAGTTCTAATAACGACTGATACTGGATGTCCTGCCAGTCAGATGGTTAGAAACACAGAGCAGGTTAAATTTGGCTAGAAAAATAGAATATGACATCCCTATTATCTCTATTATCTCCCAGAACTTACTCATAGTTACTACATTATCTTCCAAAGTATAGATGTTCAATAATATGTTTCCCTTCTTTCTTCCTCTAACTTCCTAACATTTCAACCCAGCTACTCAAAAGCCTTTAAAGATTCAGCAATTCTGAGCCTGGCTTTAAAGATCCCTCCACTAATATCTGATACAACGCTACCCTTGCAAATTCATTACCAAATATTAACTTTTACACATCATGATTTCCAAAATAATTTTAATATTTTGTGTTTCCTGTTAATGAGTATTTTTATAGTGCTTTCATGCCTTGGAAAGCTTTTTCCAGCCCATCTTTACACTTCTTAAGCCATACTCAATGTCATTTGCAAGTACTACTTTTAAGCATAAATCCTTCCTTGATCTTCCCAAAAGAATTATTGGAGACCCCAACTCTATTTGCATAAACCTTTTTTTTTTAAATTAATTAATTAATTTATTTATTTATTTTTGGCTGTGTTGGGTCTTCTTTTGTGTGCGAGGGCTTTCTCTAGTTGCGGCAAGTGAGGGCCACTCTTCATCGCGGTGCGCGGGCCTCTCACTATCGCGGCCACTCTTGTAGCGGAGCACAGGCTTCAGACGCACAGGCTCAGTAGTTGTGGCTCACGGGCCTAGTTGCTCCGCGGCATGTGGGATCTTCCCAGACCAGGGCTCGAACCCGTGTACCCTGTATTGGCAGGCAGATTCTCAACCACTGCGCCACCAGGGAAACCCCTTTGCATAAACCTTTAACTGCTAGATTCTCCTAGCAGTGTCAGTCAGATGCCATCAGAAAACAGTAAGTATTCCAGCAAAAAGATTTAGTTTAGAAGCTGGTTATACAGGTTTGAGGGCTGACAGAGCAACGGAAAACACTAAAGATTACCTAGAGATAACATGCAAGCTACTACACGTAAAGCTTGGGGAATAAAAAGGAAGAGGTTAAATTATTAGAATTTAGGATCTCAAAGTAGGGGTCTTGCAGATCTGGGACTCAAACCTCTAAGGAGGAGGCAATGCCTGGTTGCACTTGGTACTTATGAAGGAGAGCAATTAACTAGCTTTAGAATTCAAAGAAGCCGGAAATTGAAACCAGATGCCATTGTTAAGACAGACTGTTCCTACTGGGGTGAAATGTCACTGCTGCATGAATTGTCATGCTAAGGTGATAGCAGCTGGAACAGCAAATAGGAATAAGGAAGTCCTTCCCTCCTTGTGTTCCCGTCACTCTAGTGCTTCTTGGCGGAACCTAACAGGAAACCAGCTGGCAACCAAGTCTGGGAAATACACTTTGCTGTATCTTAGCCCCAGATTGGTAAGGCAGATATACGAAGGTGGAATTGAAATCAGACAGGGCAGGCATTCTGGAAGACTAGTAAGGGAGATAATTTGCAGTAACAATTATTTCAGTACCTTTAAATTGTACCATATAAAGGTTGACCATGTGGTCAACACATTGGGCTGGTCCAAATTCCAGTAATAACTCTTACTTTTCGACCACGAAGCTTCCTTTTACAATTTTCGCTTTCCACCGGTAGCACTAAGAGGATCTCCAGACACACAAACCAAAGATCTTGTAATCCACCAAAGCTGTCCTCCTTATCACGTAATACTCATCCACTACCAAATCTTATTCACTTTCTTTATGATGTCTTTATTGCCATCCTTATTACCATCACTCATTTCCGATCACTTTATATTTGGAAGGCTGCAAACTACCCAGCTGGTCTTGTTTCTTCCAGTCTCAACCAGTCTTTGTTGAACAAGCACTATGCAAAACAATATGGTAGTCACAGAAATAATTTTATTGGAGAGATAATACTAACACATGTTTAAAAATTACGCAATCAGTGATATAATACTACCAGTGAATATTTTGGAATTCATAAACAAGAGGAAGCATTAGGACTAAAGGTAACAGAGCAAGACAAGAGATAGACATTGAGGAATTGTATAAATTGGTTAGGCAGAGGAGAGAGGAGAAAAACTAAAGGAAGAGGACACTCCAGATTGAAGGACAATGTAAGAAAAAGCAAGAGGCAAAAATGATCATGTTGATGATTGGAAGGACACAAGGAGGTAGGACTAATCAGACCTCAGGATGCATGCAGGCAGTATCAGAAGGTCCTTGCTGGGATGTCAGCCACTTTATGAATAGGTACAAATGAACTGTTGAGGACACATATCCAAGTTACTCTGGAAGTACTAGTAAATATATTCCTATTTCATAGAGTCTAACCAGGACAGATAGATCAGTGTCTCCACTGTCTGAGCACTATTCCTGATTCTGAGATCACAGACTGATAGCATTAGTTTCTCTAATGTCCAAACAATTTTGTTTACTTCTATTGACTCTAGTTTGCTTTACTCTTTATTAAAACACTAAGTATTTCTATAGCAACTTTAAGTCACGTCTTTCTCATTTTGTACAGGATTTTCTTTTTAAAATAAAATGATCACTTGAGTATCAGTTAGGATGTTTTTGTCAGCAAGGAAGAGAAGACTCAAAAGATGACTGGAGGGAATTCCCTGATGGTCCAGTGGTTAAGAATCCACCTTCCAATGCAGGGGACACAGATTCGATCCCTGGTTGGGGAACTAAGATCTCACGTGCCATGGGGCAACTAAGCCTACACGCCACAACAAGAGAGCCTGCACACCACAACTACTGACCCCCACGCTCTGGAGCCCTAACACCACAACTAGAGAGAAACCTGCACACCGCAACTACAGAAGCCTGCGCACAGTGATAAAGAGCCAGCGTGCTGCCACGAAAGATCCTGTATGCCGCAACTAAGACCCTACGCAGCCATATAAATTAATTAATTAATGAAATTTAATTTTTTTAAAAAGATGACTGGAACAAAGAAGGAGAATACGGTCTGCATGACAAGAAGACCCAAGGAGGCATTTCCACAGTTAGTTATTTCAGAGAGCTTTTTATATCACTACAATGATCCCTTTTGGTGTGTCTCTCTTTTTTCCCTCATTGCAATTTCGTGACTATTTTGTCAAAATTTCACTTCTGTGATTCTTCTAGACTTTTAAATCTCTCCATATAAAACTATTAATCTTTTCTCTGAACTTCCTTACATCTGTTTTTCAGAAGTTTATATTATATGACTATCTTCTGTGTTATATTTCTGAGCTATCAGATACTTAACATAGGACACTTTCTTCCAAAATTCTGTTTTTTTCCACAAGAAGCTTAAGTAAAAGAAAAAGTATCTGAACTGAGTTAAAATTTTGGCTTTTTTACTTATTAGTTGAAGAAATGACTTAACTTCCCCAAGTCTGATTTTATGTATGTAAAATGAGAATACAAATATCTCCTTCATGCACTGTGAGAATTAAGTGATGATGTGTGTGTCTGTATGTATATGAGTGTGTCTGTGTGTGTCTGTGTCTATGTGTGTGTGTCACCTCTCTCTCATTCTTTTCAAACGTCTAAAGTGTTGAAATGTCAAAATGTGAAGTTCTTCAAAACTACCATAAAATAAGAGTTACAAATTCCACAGGAGCTAGTGGCAATTGGCCTTCATTATCTGAACTATCGCGGTTCTTTCTTCAGCCTGTAGCTTTCTTTCTTCAAGATTTCATTGAAGTCCACTCAAGTAGTTCAAAGCATGTTTATGTGACAGAGTCCATCTCTGCCACATCTCTCTCAGGACCTTGGAAAGGTCGGACTCCCCAGCGGCAGGGCCCCTCTGCAGACACTGAAACATCTTTGAAAACGGCAATAGTTAATTTGCAGTCCTGCTTGGCTCTTTCCTGTGTCATTTCAAGTTCACAGTTTATTATACAATTCAGATAGCTGTTTTCCTTTCCAAAGAAGAGAGATCCCTCTAGTGGTTCAAGTGAGTCTCTACTTTTCAGTGACCAAATGAGACTAGGGAGAGAGAGCTCATTTAATTTCTCTCTAGGAGAGATGAGAGTTGATGAGCTGGGAGGAGAGAGGTGAGCTGCAACATTCCTTAGGAGACCTAAAGAAGCATGATTTGATGGGATACCTTTCTTTGCTATGTTGCCAGCAAGCAAGGAGTTTTATGGACCTTTAGAGACTTGTTAGATCCTTGCCACTGATTTTATCTTTCTGATTATCATTTGTGATTTATTACCATTTTCTCATTTCTGTTATTTCAGCTCATTTCTCTCCTATCTGCTTCGGTTTTAGAAGATGTAAATTCCTCTCATATAACTGCCAAGCCCATATACTGCATCCCGTGCATAACTCTATATGGAACTAGTTGAGGACAAAGAGTTGGTTATCATTCTTATGTTTGTATTAAAAGAAATAGTCGAGAAAATCCATGTGCATTTCCGGTTTTGTGACTTTTACCTCATTAGAAGGAGAGGGGAGGGCCATGGGGTCATTTTTTTCTCCCTTCAGTTCTTGTGAATCAGAAAGATTTTTTTAAAAATCATTCTGTATAGTCAAAACCATTTAAAAGAGAAGTGCTAGTAACCTGCACATTACAAAAACAATGCCTGAGATTTAATTGGATCAATAAAATCTTACTATCTTACAATAATATTTTACCGGGCTTCCCTGGTGACACAGTGGTTGAGAGTCTGCCTGCCAATGCAGGGGACACGGGTTTGAGCCCTGGTCTGGGAAGATCCCACATGCCGCGGAGCAACTAGGCCCGTGAGCCACAACTACTGAGCCTGCGCGTCTGGAGCCTGTGCTCTGCAACAAGAGAGGCCGCGATAGTGAGAGGCCCGCGCGCCGCGATGAAGAGTGGCCCCCGCTTGCCACAACTAGAGAAAGCCCTCGCACAGAAACGAAGACCCAACACAGCCATAAATTAATTAATTAATTAATTAAAAAATAATAATATTTTACCCAATTATTCTACTGTGGACATTTTGCCAAAGTAATTCATATGCTTGGTATTCAGCTTTTGAATGGTCTGGTCACTTGGTTAAGCCTGAGCGTGCACTTCTGTCTCCTGCAACTATACCTCCCCTCCAACAGTGGTCAAGTGGAAGATGTAAGAATGAATGACACATCCACCATCCTGGGGTTGGTTCCTGAAGTGACCCTGGCAAGTAAAAAAGAAAAATATCCCATGTTCACGGGGACTTTGTGTCCCAGAGATTAAGGGACTGAGCAGTACTCATGCCAATGATCACTTATCTAAAAACTACTGTCACTGGTTACAGAGCATTGTTTAGATGCTAAGGCAATAAATCATTTTTGAGAGTTAATGTGTTGAAACATGTATTGTCCTTCAATATAGTAATCAACAACAATGGTGGGTTTTGTTCCACTCCAAACTACTGGTCCCTGGGAAATTGAGAGAACACAATGTTTCATTGTCACAGTATATTAGGTGTTTCAGAAATTCCCACTACTCCCTCTTCAGTTCATATTGAATGAGTGAAAAAGCAATCAGTAGATGGAAGAGGCAAAACTGGCTAATTTCACAAACCAGGTAATCTGTAATCACATTAATTTCAGGATGAATGTGAAACAAAGACCACCACTACTTGATATTCTTCTTTGTCAATCTTCTATATTTTAGCTGCATTATAAATTAACCCTATAGCTAGTGCTCATGATTCAATCTTCTTTTTGAAGCATTATATCTCATATGTTTGATTCATCCCTATTCTTTTAGCTATAAAATACCAACCTCATGATAAAATTTTAATGCCCTCAAAGTCCACCATGGAAGACTGATACATGAAGCTCCTAGACTAGATGCTAAGTGGGTTCTTTGGGTCCTTTCCATTCTAGGAGAAGGATCATGACACTGTGATGATGTTACTAGCTTTGGCATCACTTATTTAGCAAACCATGCTGAGTGCCTGTAGTGGATTCATATTGTGTCAGCTGAGTTAAGATGGAACCACATTTCCAGGAATTCCCTTCACTGTGTAATTCCAAGTTACTATGGGCCACAAGTGATATCTGCATAATACCTGAGAGGTGGAAGTGAAACAGCAGCCTTGTTTTTTTTTTAATACTTGGAAGACCTGTGCAGGTTCTCTGCTAGGCACTATTGCAACTCACACACATGGTGCCACCTGCCGGCTCACCTTGATGGTGGAGGGCAGATCCCTGTCCACAGCTCCTCTTGCTCCCCCTCTCAGCTTCTCCAACTCCTGGGACAGGTGAAGGCTTAGTTCTGTGACAAAGGACTCAAGCTTCCATTACAGGTCACCTGCAATATTGAAATTGGAGATGTGGACAGACCAACAGATGTTCTAGTCCATTCTTATGAGTTCCAGTCTCATCCCCAGGGGGTCCAGTCCCTCCTTGCTCTTCATCTTTTCTTCCCCGGTGCCTCCCTTCCTAACTCAGACATAAAGACAACAGACGTTGATAGGCTCTTTAACCAGCTCCCACAATCATATAAGGTCAACTCCCTACAATAAATTCCTTGTGATATATCATTCCTAGTGGGTCTGTTTCTCTGACTGAACCCTGATGATACAGTGCCCACCATGAACACACCACTACAACTGGTAGCAGGGATTTCAAAAATGAATAAGTCATTGTGGTGAAGAAGACTGTTTGTTAGGGCTACCATAGCAAAATACCACAGACTGAGTGGCTTAAACAACAGAAATTTATTTTCTCACAGTTCTAGAGGCTAGAAATCCAAGATCAAGATGACAGCAGGTTTAGTTTCTCCTGAGGCTTCTCTCCTTGGCTTGTGGATGGCTGCCTTCTTGCTGTGTCTTCATCTGGTCTTTCCTTTTTGTGCATGCATCTCGGGTGTGTCCTCCTCTTATCATAAGGGCACCAGTCCTATTAGATTAGGGCCCCACGTTTATGACCTCGTTAATCTTAATTACCTCTTTAAAGGCCCTATCCCCAAATACAGTCACATTGGGATTTAGGGCTTCAATATATGAATTTGGGAGGAACACGATTCAGTCCATAACAAAGATAAACAAGTAAATGGGATACTGTAATTGCATGTGAAAATGTTAGGTGCAGTTATAGAATGCCATGGAAAGCCACAAGAGGGGTATAACACAGTTCTGGAATTGTGGGTTCAGAGATACAATGATTAAATGATGTATCATCCAAAATGGGACCCTTGTGAGAGTGAAAGGAGGCATTAAAAATAGACATGAATTGACAGATCTTCATCAGGCATATTCTAGAACTGTCCCAGGGAAACTAGGAGACATAGGTACCCTGTTCAGAGAAGACCCTATAGAGAAAATAATATCTAGGGTAAGACCTAAGGAGGAACAGAAGTCAAGGAGACAAAGGTGAGAAGTGGGCAGTACTCCAGGTGATCAGGCAGAAAGAGCACAATGAGCAAAAAACAATAAGCTGGAGGAACAGTGGCAAGTTTGAGGAACTACAAGATTCCACGTGGCTGAAGTTTAACAAGAGCAAGGTAAGCAGGATTCAGAAGATAAAGTGGCCCTTTAAGGAGTTTGGAGTTGGTTCTGATGGGAGATATGGGCCATTACAAGTTTCAGTCATCGAAATGACATAATTTGGTTTACATTTTAGAAAGATATTTCAGAAATTAGATCAAGACATGGTGACTATAGTTTATAACACTGTATTCTATAATTGAAATCTGCTGAGAGTAAAATTGAAACGTTCTCACCAAAAAAAAAGAGACGAATATGTGAGGTGATAGATGTGTTAATTAACTAGATGAGGGAAGTCCTTTCACAATGTTTAGATATTGATTAAATCTCCACAATGCACACTTTAAATATCTTGCAATGTTGTTTGTCAATTATACCTAAATCAAACTGAAATTTTAAGGAAAAAAAGAGAGAAATTAGATTAAGACAGCAAACTCTTGCATTTCCTGACTCTTTTCTCCCATACCTCTTTTCCCCCTAGGACAAAAGGACATTGTTTTAAAGACCAAATAAGTAACAGCCTCAGGAACAATAAGAACTTCCATCTACAAAACATAAATATGGAGGATCTGCAAAAAGCAGAAATCAAACAGGATCAGACAGACAAAGAAACCACCGTCCACTATATGAACCCCCAACATCTGGAGAGACTAAGGAGCCAAGCTCAAAAGGCTCTCATTCACCAAGGAGGGGACAATTGGAGTGTCAATAATGATAACAACTAAAAGGAGTAAAACACATCAAATAAGTTTCAGTCTATAAGTCTATAATGATATTGTAATAAACTAATTGGTTGCCACTTTAGAGTAACTGTAAATTATTTTGAAAACTGTTAAATAAAGAGAAAGAGTAAAGCATTTTTCTTGCCTTTCCTGTGTGAACTGTACCAAGAGGTAACCAATACTAAATGAGAGAAAGTTTCTCTTTATAGAAATAAACCAGCTAATAAATGAGGAAGAAATTATTTAATTAGTACCTCACCATTTGAGTTAATGGAGGTAGGTATTGATCAGCAATAGCTGCTAAAACCACAAAGAAAAACAAAAAACCTTTAGGTGCCTCTTGATAGAAGAACAGAACATGCTCTGTGAATTAATTTTGCTAAAAAAGGTTGAATTTGAATCTAATTAAACCTCTACAGGTTTAACAACACAGGTTACAGTCAGCAAAATCAACCTACATTAAAAAAGAAATAGAAGAAGACAGTAGGTTGGAAGTATGTTCAGCAACAAACCTACCAGTCACAATGTGTAGATTTTACTTATATCCTGATTCAAAGAAATAAACTGTAAACCAAAGTTGTGTTATTAATGCCACAATTGCAAATCTAAATACTGACCAAATATGAGATGACTAAATATTTTGAGTTTGGGGATAGATGAGACGATATTTCTAGAGAGCAGTTGCATCCGTAAGTCCAAAGCTCTTAATAGACATCTGGACTAAAAACATAAATGTGGAAATTGGAATCATCTATGGGTTTTTGCTGGACACATGGAAGTTAATGAGATATTAGGTTAAGTATAGAGTAGAGTTTCTCATTTTTGGCACAGTTGAGATTCGAGGTCAGAGAATTCTTTGTTGTGGAAGGCTCTGCTCTGCATTACAGGATATTTACCTGCATCCATGGTCTCTACGCAACTAGATGCCAGTAATTTTCCTCCATCCAGTTGCCACAACCAAAAATGTCTCCAGACATGGCCCCAAATTGCCTCCCATTGAGAATCACTGATGTAGAGTGAAAAGAGAAGAGGAGGAAGGATGAAGACTTGAAGAATCAAAAGGACCTGTAATCAAGTTACATCTCCACCATTGTTAACTCTGACCCTCTCTCCAGGCCTTCCTCTTCTCATCCATAAAATGCAAATGACATCGTCTCATCCACTAAGTAGCTGTGGCAATTATTTAACATGGAGAACACTTACTTCATAATGAGAACACCTGTGACATGCCTCCCTTCAAACCTGCCCTATTGACTTCCTATTCTTTCCTTTCTCCCTCAAAGTTCTTGGTCCAGTTTAGCTCAAAAAAACTCCAGAACACAACTTCTTTTTCTCTTATGGCCAAGAAACCTGAAGTTTGACTTTATAGCTATTGCCAAGCTGCTTAAGGATCCCTCAGAAACTGACTGTAAACATCCACCTTCACCCTCTTCCCAACCCTCCACATGAAGGTCCTTTGCAGGAAGACAGATAAGTAAGTAACCTCAAACAGCAAAGATGAGTTACTGCTGTCTCTGGAGTACAAGATCAAAGCCCACATGTACACCTCCCAGAGAGCTCCCTAAATCTGCCTAACAGACAGCATAGACTCACCAAAGCTCTTTAGATCAAAAACTAAAGAAAAATGTATTTTTTCAGTGAATGAAAAAGATTTCACCAGGGGCAAGTCACTCTGTCATAAATGAGGCTCCACGTCTTACTTGGGCTTTGAGAAAAGGGTCTGATGTTCATGCTTTACCTCTATTTACCCAACATGATTTCCTTTTAGCAGTAATTAGCTCTATTTATTAACAGCTTTACTGGGATATAATTCACATACCATACAATTCACCCATTTAAAGTGTGTGATGCAATGGTTTTTAGTATATTCACAGAGACAGGCAACCACCACCCCAGCAATTTTAGAACATTTTATCACCACAGAGAGAAATCCCATACCACTTAGTTATCAGCTCCCTACCCCAAATTCCCTTAACCTTAAATGACTTTTTTCTGTTTTATATTTCAGTAATCCGTTTCTGTCTCTATAGATTTGCCTATTCTGGATATTTCATGTAAATGGAATTATGCATCCTGTAGTCTTTTGTATCTGGCTTCTTTCACTTATGAAATTATGAAAATACAATATTTTTAAGATTCATCCGTGTGGTAGATTATATCAGAATTTCATTCATTCCTTTTTTAGGTGGAATAATATTCCATTGTATAAACATAACACATTTTGTTTTTCTGTTCATCAGTTCATAACCATTTGAGTCATTTCCACCTTTTGGCTATGGTGAATAATGCCGCTATAAACATTCATGTACAAGTTTTTATTTGAGCACCTGTTTGCAATTCTTTTGGGTATATGCCTAAGAATGGAGTTGCTGAGTCATACGATGAACAGCCAAACTGATTTCCACATCAGTTAACTCTTACCCAAAAAATAATTTTAGAAAGTAGGATAACATTTCTCACTCCAAAACAGGATATCCCTGCTCAGTTTGGTTGAGTACATAAGTCAAGTCTCCATAGAGGAGAGATGGTATACATGTAAGGCAGACATGCTGTCATTTTGAACTATTCTGCATTTATGCCAAATATAAATGCATTTACATTTTAAATATAAATGTATTTATTCTGCATTATGGTGTTTTTGTTAAAGAGTTTGTAAGGTGACTTAGTAACCAAAACATTACCTGAAACTTTGTTTCTAGGGAGAAATGTATTATGAGTTAAAATTTGTGTTCTAGGAAAATGCATTTTCCTGGTCACACATGGCACCTGGGGCCACCTGACCAGGAAGTCTCACCCTCCCTATCTCATCCAGCAGCTTCATAGGACATTTAACATCTAACATGGGACTCTACCAATCCTGGAATTGCAAGGCTGACTAAGTAGAAGGGAACTCTTCTTTTCTCATTTTCTTCACAATCTAACAGGCTCTGGCTACCCATCAAGCAGGTATGTGGGAGTTTATACATGCACATCTGATTCTGGAGGGATTTCCATTTCTCTTTCCTCTCCCTTTTGCCTGGGATCACAGATCTTGCACATATCTAGATATTCATCAGGCAAGTGTTCAACAATAAGAGAGCATCTTGACTCCAGGTGAATTCCCTGGCTTGAGATTATTCTAGTGGGGAAATTGGCCAAGTACAAGTGGCCAAGTAAAGTCTCCAACCAAAGCAACCAAGCATAGCCCAGGCCTTGAGGGATCTCAGGTGGTGACAAAGGAGCTTAAGGCCAAGGATTAGGAGTATAGTGAAATCATAAATAAAATAAGGGTTTTGACTTTGTGAAAATCAAAAATAGGTTGTGGTTAGAATGCAAAGTGGGTCAGGGTATGTGGATTAAGACATACTAAGGCTATAAATACTAGGGTGCCTGTGGTTGGCAGCTTTCTAAGATGGTTCCCCCAAATCCCTATCCTCTGGTTTACATGCCTTGTATAATTTTCTCCTGGAGTGCAGTCAGAATCTGTAATTAGGATGACATATCAATCTTGTGATTAGGTTCCATTGTATGGCAAAGGTGAAGGGATTTTACAGATATAATTAAAGTCCCTAATCAGTTGGCTTTGAGTTAATTAACAGGGCAATTATCATGGTTGGGCCTGACCTAATCAAGTGAAGCCTTAAGGCTGGTCTTGAAGAAGTAAGCTACTGTGTTGTGGAAGCCTATGGAAGGAGCCATTGGGCAATGGAAAGCAGCCTGTAGTTGCTGAGAGTGACCCAGGTCAACAGCTTGAAAGAGAATGGGGATCTCAGTTATACAGCTGCAAGAATGGATTCTACCAACAACTTGAGGGAGCTTGGAAGTGGATTTTCCCAGTCGAACTTCCAGATGAGGATGCAGCCAGCAAGACCTTGATTTCACCCATGTGAGGCACTGAGCAAAGAACCAAACTGAAATGTGCCAGATTCCTGAGCCATTGGAACTGTGAGATAATAAATCAATTTTGTGGTAAGCTGCTCAATCTATGCAATTTTCTATGTGGCAACAGAAAACTAACACAGGGCCAAAGGTCACAGTGTGCGTGTGTGTGTGTGTGTGCATACTGTGTGCCCTAGGAGAACGCAATGGCTTTGAAACATTGGGCAGATCCTCACATGTATTCTTGCTGTTGTTCTATATGCCTTTTGTGCAGTTATCCTTGACTTTTGTTTTATGTCTAAATTGTTCTTTTCCTACCTATTTTATATGCACACCTTCTATAATTAAATTTAATAAATGTTTTCTGTTCTTGTCTTAATGCAATGATCTACACAAAGGATTTGCATTTAATGTCTTTTGTACTCATAGGTGGAGTTCTAAACCCCTAAACCCCGCAAATGCTTTTCTGCTTTGAATCCCAAGTTGCGCTTATAAACAGGATAAGAAGGAGAAGAAATTAGAGGCTGGCTACAGTGAGATTTAAAGTTCCTAGGGGAGTGGTAAACTGAATAGAAAACCTGCAGTTTGTGTGTGTAATCACACAGACCATTGAGATATGAGTGTTATTGTTTAGTTAGCCCAGAATTATATAGAAGCCTTAGCAATTTTATTTGGGTGATTTCAGAGCACAGAGTGGTATATATCTGTATCATGAGATGGCAGTTTGAATAAAAATACACCACAAGATAGACTCAGAACCCTCTAGTACATTGCTTGTAGTGCTATCACCAAAGTCTCCCATTTCATACAAAGACAGATGGACAACAAATGTCCTTCTGTTCTTGGTACAGAGCTCAAACTGAATGGGATTTATCAGGATGTCACATCTAATCCCTCTTCTTAAGGTGCTCTGAATGTTAGTTTTGGCCGGCAAGAGAAGGGGAACAAAATGATTAAGTGCCAGAGGGCAGAGTTCCTAGGTTAAAAAAGTTTTAAAATAAGTTTTATTTTCTTGTATTTGCATATGCCTTTCTAAGCATAAACATTTCTAATTGATGTCAATGGATCTGAATTATGAATTAATCTAAATAGCCAACCCTTCTTTCTCCAAATAAAACCAGAAAGTGTCAACTAAATCTTTAGTAATAGGTGTATCTATGCTTGTTACCCTAGAGAATAAAGCCAGTATTGAAATTTCTAAGTAACACCAATAAAAATGTATTCATGAAGTAGAACATTTTTTATGTGTCCATCAACAGATGAAAGGATAAAGAAGATGTGGCACATATATACAATGGAATATTACTCAGCCATAAAAAGAAACGAAATTGAGTTATTTGTAGTGAGGTGGATGGACCTAGAGTCTGTCATGCAGAGTGAAGTAAGTCAGAAAGAGAAAAACAAATACCGTATGCTAACACATATATATGGAATCTAAGAAAAAAAAAAAAAAAAGGTCATGAAGAACCTAGGGGTAAGATGGGAATAAAGACACAGACCTACTAGAGAATGGACTTGAGTATATGGGGAGGGGGAAGGGTAAGCTGGGACGAAGGGAGAGAGTGGCATGGACATATATACACTACCAAACGTAAAAGAGATAGCTAGTGGGAAGCAGCCGCATAGCACAGGGAGAGCAGCTCGGGGCTTTGTGTCCACCTAGAGGGGTGGGATAGGGAGGGTGGGAGGGAGCCGCTAAAAGGAGGGGATATGGGGGTATATGTATATGTATAGCTGATGCACTTTGTTATACAGCAGAAACTAACACACCATTGTAAAGCAATTATACTGCAATAAAGATCTTAAAAAAAAAAAAATTCTTATAAAATGCCTTCCCTCCTGGCATGGAACACTCTGCTCATGAAAGTACTTGCAAAGCCTCCAGCTGTTCCTCTTTGTTTTCCCCCCATCAATTCCAACTATCATCTTAAAAAGGCACAATAGGATTTTCCTAAATAATCACCAACACATGATGAAATTACTTCTCCAGATCTAAGAGCTCCAGCAAAGAATTTGTAGGGGATTACTATCTCATTTTCAAATAGTGCCCTATTCAGATGTAGCTACAATCACCCTACAGTTAAAGCAATAATTTCTTGTTGCCACACATCAGGGGGTCTCCAGTTATCTTAACAACTGTCATGAAATTCTAAAAGAAAAATTAATTTACATTTGCTCTCATAAAAAAAAAGACTAAAATGTACTCTGTTAGAATCTCCTAGGTGGAATTTGAGAATTTCCATTCATAAAGCAATCCCCAGGTATTTCCAATGCAGCTAGTCTGTAGACCAGAGTTTAGAATCACAAAAATTAGGACATATATCAACCTCTCATTGATTGGCTGAGTGTTAATTGTGATATAATGCTTGAAAATAAGCTACTTTAACTAAAAATTTAAAAGACAGACTTTTGGTCTGAATCCTTGTATTTAACGTCTCATTCTCCCAAATTCCTAGTGAAATGTCCAAAAGAATTAAAAAATTGTGGAAAATCTGAATCAGCTCTGAAAATCAGGGAAGGAAACCTAACTATTGGGGGAAAAGTCAAGAAATTTCTGCAGAATATATTGATGTATTGGGACCGTATTGGGAGACTTGCTGGCCAATTCACAATTCATAAACTGACCCTAAGTACAGAGCAGCAGGGCCTGCAGTGAAAATGGACATTATGACAGTGGTAGGGGGCTTGGGGAGGAGGTTGCAAATCTAGAGCTAACAAGGGTGAGATGACTCGACATAATTTGCTCCCAGTCTACACTTGAACTATAGAGCAAGCCAAGTAGAATGGGGGCAGTGCCACAGCTGGCCTCTAAAGAAAAAGGCCTTACCAGTTAGAGAATAGGGACCTTATCCCAGCAAACAAAGA
Source organism: Balaenoptera ricei (assembly GCF_028023285.1). Taxonomy (NCBI): domain Eukaryota; kingdom Metazoa; phylum Chordata; class Mammalia; order Artiodactyla; family Balaenopteridae; genus Balaenoptera; species Balaenoptera ricei. The sequence continues at coordinate 133,538,628 of NC_082642.1, forward strand.
GGGAATAGACTATCTTTGGCATAGGGGCAAAACTACCTGATGTGGCTGCCCTTGGCTTTAATTCACACCCTACTCTTCAGTGGTGATGCCCCTATAATTTGACAATGTAAAACTACAGTAGAGCTAATCCTACCTTCCTTTTTTTCTCCTTCTTTCCTTCCTTTTTCTCTCTCTCTTTCCCTTCTTCCCTCTCTCCTCTCTTCCTTGTTCTCCCTTCCTTTATGGTTTAAATCAAAACAACCTTTCAAAAAAAAAATCACATAAAACTCCAAATATGGACAAGCTTACAATTTCCATCACCAATTATTTATCCAATCACTCTCTCATTCTCCATCCCTCCTATGTATGCTTACTTGTTAGAATAAGTAAAGAGAAAATTATAAAAATTCAGTAGTTCAAAAAAAGGGAATTAAGCTGAACAGGCAGAAAAAAATATTCCCTTCAAATGGCTTTATTAATAAAAGGCAGGAAAAACTATAGAAAATCTCTAATATGTATTTCCTAAAAGATTCAAGAGGACACTTTGTCTATTAAGTATAAAAGCATGAAGTCATATAAAAGGTATAATCTGAGAGCAGGAAAAGTTGCTTTAAGATGAAAAACATGACCATTAAATTTTCTAATGCAATGGAATTCATAAAGAGAAGATGAGATTCTGTAGAATTAGAATCAATAGATTAGAAAAATAAGCTAGAGAAATCCTTCCAGAACTTCTAGAGAAAACAGACAATGTTGCCAAAGCAACTTAAAATTTTGTAAGACAAATCCAGTAAATCTAAAATAAGTTTTATAAGAAGTCTAGAAGGAAAGACTCAGCAGATGGAACAGCAAAAAGAAAAAAGAAAAGAGAAAAAATGATGGGTGAAGGTAGTCAAAACCAACTTCCAGTTATAAAATAAGCAAGTTTTGGGGATGTAATGTACAGCATGGTGACTACAGTAAATAATACTCTACTGTATATTTGAAAGTTGCCAAGAGAGTGGATCTTAAAAGTTCTCATCACAAGAAAAAAATTTGAAAGTATGTTATGTAGACTTATTGTGGTGGTCATTCTGCAATATATTTGTATATCAAATCATTATGTTGTACACCTGAAACCAATATAATGTTATGCGTCAAAAGAAAATCATGTAATTCCAAATATAAAGGACATATTTAATTAAAACAGATTTAAACCTGATATATCCTGGTGAAACATTTAAACTTCAGGACTACACAAAAATTTTTACATGCATCAACATGGTGCGGGGGGCGGATGGTAGGGGCGGGGTACAGATAAGTAATTTACAAAAGGAAAATGTAAACTTTCAAGTTGGCTTCAAGCTTTTCTGCAATACTAAATGTCAGAGGTTCATGGAGCAAAGTCTTCAGAGTTTCAGAAAATCATTCTATGATCCAAGAATTCCATATCCAATCAAGCTGATACATGTACAAGAGAAAAGAAAATACAAAGCATAATACCTATGTAGACTTCCAGAAAAATTACAAAAAGAAAGTGACAGCTCATGGAGACAAAATCAATATTGGAAAGCTAAGAAGGGAGAAGACAGTATATAATAATCAGAAACAGTGATTTCAGAGTGGTTACCATGTGCCAAATACTTTATATTTGTTTTTACAGGTAAAATCCATAATGAATTTGTGAAAGGTGTGAACTTTTATGTGCTATATACCAAGGCACTACCACAAAAAAAAAAAAAAAAAACACAGCAAAATCTAATGGAAGAATGTAAAACTGATAAAAAGTAATCACAGTAAGAAACATTTAACGTTTTCTCAGCTTTTGGTCATTCAAGACAAAAGTTTTGTACGTAAAACAATTGATATATTTAATATGTTTACTTAGTAGGTGAAAATATGAAAATAATAATATAGTAATATAGAAATATGTACAAAGGAAAGTGGTTAAGAACATTGCCTAAAGAGCTGTACAACCTGGGTACCAAATGTGTTCCCCCACTTAGCTAGCTGGATTTGGGGCAATATACTTGCCATCTCTCTGCCTCAGTTTTCTCATTACAAAGTGAAGGATATAATTGTGTGATGATTAAATAAATTTATACATATGAAATACTCAAGACATAATAAGCACCTATTTAGTACTCAATCAATATTAACTGCTATAACAACAACTAATGATGATATATACAGAATTTTGAACTTTACCTATAGAGAATATTCTTTCTTTTCAAATGTCTTGGGGATATTTACAAGAAAATAATAATATAATATGCCACAAAAACTCAGTAAATTATTGAAGGTAGAAATTGTGTGAACCACATGGATGTGCACAAAATTTTGCTAGTAAAAAGTAAAGAAGCAAAAAAAAAAAAATCAGACTACAAAGAAACTTTAAAACACCCTCCTAATTAACTCCTGAGTTAAAAGAAGGAATTGAAGTACACCTTTAAATTCTCTAGAATATAACCAATTATATATCTATATATCAAACCTAAGTGATCATGGTAAAACAATAAAACTTTTAGAATACAACAATGAAGAACATCTTTGTGTCTTTAGAATAAGCAAAGATTTTTAAACAAGAAATAAAAACACCTCTTCAAAGGAAAAAAAGTGACTGGACAATATTCAAATTAAGAATTGTGTACATCAAAAAGATACCATTGAGAGAGTGAAAAAAAACCTACAGAGAGGGAGAAGATATTCACAATACACATATGTAACAAAAACTTCATATGTAGAAAAAACTTTTAAAAATCAGTAAGAGAATACAAACAAAAAAATGGACAAAAACTTGAACAGTCACTTCACAAAAGAAGATATCTAAATGGCCAAGAATCTATGAAAAAATACTAACTTTGTTAGTCAACAGAAAAATGCAAATTAAATCTATAATATGAAACCACTGCACCCTTACCAGAATGGCTAAAATCAAAAAGAACAATCAATACCAAATTTGGGCAAGGATATGGAGTAACCAAATATCCCACCCATTGCAGTCAGAGCAAAACTGGTAAAACAAGTTTGGATAACTGGCAGTATCTAGTAATGCTGAATATATATATTCCAGGTATATTCCTAACAGACATGCATGTATGCTCACCAAAACATATCTACTAGAATGTTCATAGCAGCACTATTTATGATACCCTATAATTAGAAATGACCCAAATGTCCCGAATGGATAAACTAATTATGAGGTATTCACAGAATGAAATACTATATAGCAATGAGAATGAACAAATTATAACTACACATAGCAATACAGCTGAAGCTTATAAATAATGTTGAGCCAAAGATGTCACCTAAAAGACTACAAACTGCATATTCCATTTATATAAAGTACAAGAAAGGAAACTTAATCTATGCTGTTAAGAGTTAAGATTCCAGCTCCTCCTGAGAGGGTTGTGACTAGAAGGGAGGGTTCTGGGAAGCTGGAATATTCTATTTCTTGATCTGGGCACAGGTCACACAGGTTTGCTCAGTTAGGGCTGGTTATATGAGCATATTCAGTTTGTAAAAATTCGTTGAGCTTTATACCCATGGTATGTGCACTTTTCTCCATGTGTAATAATTATCCTTCAATAAAATGTTTTTAAAATCTTATGGGATAAGGTCAAAAGTATACTCATAGGAAAATACAGAGCATTTTATGCGTAACAAAAAGTATCACTTGAGTATAAAAAAGAACAAAATGAAACTAGGAAGTAGAAGCAGAGAGAAGAATTAATAGAGATGAAGAACCTTATTTAAATTAATTATAAAATATTAAAATGCAAAATTGATAAATAAATCCAAGCATTAGTTCTTTGAAAAGACTAACAAGATAAGCAAAGTTCTGGACAAGTTAAATGGAGGGAAAAAAGAAAGAAAAAGAGGCAAAACCTAAATCCGAAACACACCAAAGTAGACTGGGGGTATTTTACAGATAAGTCTTCTCAACTTTGGCACTGTTTACATTAGGGCCAGATAATTCCTCTCTATATAGCCAAGAGTTTTTTTGAAAATGAAGTGTGCTTTGCTCTATTAGATAATAGAAATAATAGAAAAATAATTTAAATAGTGTGGAATGAGTACAGGAAGAGCAGGCAGAACAATCAAACAACATAAAACCCAGAAAAAGACTCAAATATTTACAGAAATTTAATACATGGTAAAAGTTACCTTTCAATTCCAGTAGAGAAAAGAAGGATTCTTCAATAAATATTTGAAGATTTAGGCACAAGAAATGTTTGTTGAAATACTATTCGCACATGAAAAATAGGAAGCAAGTAAAGTGCCTAAGATTTTAAAATTTGTTCTATAAATTATGATACATTTATGCAATTAATATGTTCAGCCATTTAATGTTACTGTAGAAGAGTATTTAAATCTACAGCAAAATGATTATTATATAATGTTAATCAAAAATGAAAGATTTTACCCAATAATAAGTACTGTGAGGTTTTATTTTTGTATTCTGTCTGTCATGTAAGAGTGGAGAGAAGACCAGAAGGATATACACTAACTGAAATATTAAGATTATTTATCTCTATATAGTAGAATTTCCAATGATTTTTATTTTCTTCTGTGAATTCTCTGTATTTTCTAACTGTTCAATATAAAAATATATCATTTTCTTAATAACCAAAAACAAAGAAACAGAGAAGGCAAAGCATACACAAAAAATTACTCTGTAACACTAAACCTCCTGAAAAACATTGATGAGTGCCTTCTGATGACCATTTTTATCAGTGGCACTAGCCAACTTACCCACCTGGACCAAAGCTCTGTTTTCTGACCAGTGTTGATCCCTGTATACGGAACATTCCCTCCAGCCCTAAACACCAGCTGTCAACATCCCATTCAAAAACTCAGAAGCCAGTGAAAAGGAAGACACATCAGTAGTTGATAAGTACATGAAAAAAATGTAACTTAAAACACAGTAAAATAATGCAATATACAAACTAGAATGTTTAAAATGAATAAAACTGGCAACATCAAAAACTGGTGAGGATATAGGACCTCCAGAATCCTTATATACTGCTGATGGCAGGATAAAATGGTACTTTAGGAAAATATTTGGCAATTTCTGATAAAGTTAACACGTCTGACCTATGACCCAACAGTTCCACCGGGTATTACCCTAAAGAATTGAAAGCATGCTGTTTGATTCCACTTATCCAAGGTACCTAGAATAGTCAAATTCATAGAGTCAGAAAGTACATTGGTAGATGTCAGGGGCCAGGGGGTGGGGAGGTGAGGAGGGGGAATGGGGAGTTAGTGTTTAATGGTGACAGTTTCAGTTTAGGAAGGTGAAAAATTCGGGAGATGGATGATAGTGAGAGTCGCACAACAATGTGAATGTACTTAGTGCCACTGAACTGTACAGTTAAATATGGTTAAAACAGTATGTTTTATATTGTGACTTTTACCACAATAAAAAAAAAATTTTTAAAGCATATTGTACAAAAGGATTTGTACAAGAAACCTTACAGCACCTAGATTCATTCATGTTAAAAATCAGAAACCATTAAATATCCATCAACAAGATAATAGATAAATAAATTGTGATACATTAATAAAATGGAATACTATTCAGGAATAAAAAGGAATGAACTACCAATATACACAACGATGTGGATGAACCTCAAGAACATTCTGCTGAGCAAAAGAAGACAGACACAAGAGAGTATTGGCTGTATTATTCCATTCAGGTGAAGTTCAAGACTAGACAAAACTCATCTACAGTAAAAGAAATTGAAACAGCAGTTTCTTCTGGTAGGAGGTACAAAGATGGCCTGGGAAGGAACACAAGAACTTCCTGGGTGACGGCAGCATTCTGTAAGTATGTGGGTTACATAATGTGATTCATACATGTGTCAAAATACATTGAACTGTAACACTTAAGTTCTTCTTATTTATCTTTACGTAAAATACACCTCAATAAAAATAAATATTAAGAGGTAAAGAGAAAAAGGCCAATAACATCCCGACACCTTTCCTGATTCCCATTTGGGATTTGATCTTTCTCCTATAAGGCTCCGTATCTAAGCTCTTCCCTTGTCCTTCTCTCTCACATTAGTTTAAACGCTTTCTTCAAGCAGGAACTGGGTCTTGATCCCTTTTTTTTTTTTAATCCAATGTATGTCTAGCATGGTATTTTACACATTGGAACTTAATAAATATTTTTGGATGATCTCAGTGATCCAATGAAGAGAAGAATGTGACAGCACTTACTAGTAGTGGCTCAAACATTTCTCAACTTTCACCGTTCAAAGTGAATACATTCATACCAGTCCTGAGCTACAAGCATCCTCAAGACCACATTGCATTCCAGGGATCTACAGGTTTTTCTGGAGATTGTGCTTTTGGATGGAGAAAGCCATTGTTGTTCAGACATACACACACACACACACACACCCCAAATGATTCTCTTCCATGTTGCAGTCTGCTGAACCCATGAAAAATCCTCTAACTATTACCCTGTGAATTCCCTTATCTCCTAGACTGATGGCGGACAGCAGAGCATATTAACCAAACTGGGGCAGGGGAAAGGCACTGAAGCAGTTCAGAACATGACCCCCCAGATATGCTGCTCTGTCACGTTGATTATTTTGAGTTAAAGACACTTGAAAAAAGAGCGAATACAAGAATAATTATCTGACTTTTAAGAAAAAAAGCAGGAGATGAAATCCCCATGTGAAAGATGTCCTCCTGGTACCAGAAAGAAAGTAACGTTCTTATCATCAAGGATAAGAAGTTGAGACCTGGAGAATTCTATACAAATAGACTTTGTTAAAATACTTCTCTTCCTTTAGCTTCACCACATAATTCAGTCACTTTTCCACAATTGCCTCTTTGTTCAACCTAATACAAAAGCAAGCAGCAAACACCCATTTCTTCGTGTTTTCATTCCTTATGAAGGCTGCCACGTCATGTAAAACTTGCATTAAATAAATTTGTACACATTTCTCCTGTTGATCTATCTTATGTCAATTTAACTCTCGGGTCCAGCCAAAAAACCCCTAAGACTGTAAGAGTGTAGAGATAAAAGTTCACCGATCCTACAGCGCTATTATTCCTGCCCCTCCCACACCTAGATGCTGGCATATACTACTGCAGGCCCAGGCGACACCCAACTGGTAGAATAAACACACTGTTCAAAACATATGGATCTGATAGGTTCTGTAAATGCTACCATACGGTGAATTTTTATATTGGAACTTCTTAAATTATTTCCCAGTAAAATTTGGAGAAATAATTTTATTTGAAAACATTCAGCTCCCAAACAAATATACAATCAACAATTTCTACTAAAGCATGTAACTGAAGAAAAATAACCACTCTATTAATGATATGTCATTAATATTAAAAATATCTTCAAAATAGAAACTTAAATGTAAAAATAATAGGAACTAATGTCAATTTTGAGAGATAGTTCTGTAGAAAAAGCAGAGGTAAGCCTCAAATCTTTCACCCTTTGGATGCTTATATTCACCTTCTAGTGCCCCAATACTTCTAAATTTTTGTCCCACATCACTGTTTTAAAGGATCTTACTGTATTCCACTTAGTAAAATTTCCTTGCATTGTCAAACCTCTGATATAATGAGATCAAACTCAAAATGTTTACATAATCTATTACTTCAGTCAAATTTTGATGTTTTTATTTCCCATCGCTTCCTTCCCTTCTGCTTTGTGGCCCTGTAACATCAATGAGTTTTAATTAGCCTTCCTTGTTTTTTCCTATTTTCATTCACTAAATTAGAAACAATTCTGAAAAGCATTTTAGAAGTTATTGCTTATGAAAAGAAACTATTAGAACATGACCCCCATTTTTATTGCTATTGGTACCAAGAGCCAGAAAATTCTTTTGACTCTCTCCACTGCCTCAACACCCATGTCCCAACTTGACAGCCCTAATTCTGCAATGTGTTCAGGATCCACTACTTGCTCTGCTCTAACCCTGCTGGGATTGCTACTCAGGCCTTCATTGCTCTTTGCAGGGGCTTCTATAACTTACCCATGGCCGTCCTTGCTACTAGGCTCCTCCTCAGTCCAATCCAAACCTCAGCCTGAATGACCTTTCTAGAACACTGATCAATCATACCATTCATCCACCTACAGAAGAAAGTTAGAAATCCTGAGAATCACCTTCAAAGCCTGTGACCCCAGCCTGACTTTCCAACCTT